>NC_092338.1:342919722-343228750 GCF_046630445.1 Rutidosis leptorrhynchoides | reverse complement strand
TTTTAACATTAATATTATTTTTACATCATTATTATTATTATCATTAAAAGTATCATTTAAAATTATCATATTTATTAAAAGTATCATATTAAAAAAAATTACCATTCTTATTACAATTATCATTTTATTAAAAATTATGATTATTATTTTCATTATTAGTAGTATCATTATTTTTTACTATTATAAGTAATATCATTTTTATTATTATTATTATTTTTTAAATTATTATAACAAATAAACATTTCTATGAATATATATTATAAGATATTAATATAAATATGTACGAAAACATAAATACATTATAGTATATAATATATAAAAATAAATATATTCAAATTAATAATTAATATAACTTAAAATTTAGTTGTTCGATTACAAGTATATGTGTTAATATATATACTTATTATAGGTTCGTGAATCCAAGGCCAACCCTGCATTGTTCAGTATCTTCGTATGCATATTTTTACTACAAAATATCGTATTGTGAGTCCATTTGATTTCCTTTTACTCTTTACATTTTTGGGACTGAGAATACATGCGCTGTTTTTATAACTGCTTTATTAAATGCTTTTGAAATATATTTTGAACTGCAAATATATGAAATGCTTTTATAAATGTTTGACGAGATAGACACAAGCAAAACATTCCTCGAATGAATTATTATGCAGACAGAAGTTCTGCGGATTATTATTGAATTATGTGGACATGATAATTGCCACTATTGAATTATGTGGACATGATAATTGCCACCATTGAATTATGTGGACATGATAATTGCAACCATTGAATTATGTGGACATGATAATTGCCACCATTGAATTATGTGGACATGATGCCACCATTGAATTATGTAAACATGATAATTGTCACCATTGAATTATGTGGACATGATAATTGCCACCAATTGATGTGAATGTTATGTATTGAGAGAACATTTTTATACACAGGTTATGTGTATTATATTTTGTACACGAGATATGTGTACGGTTACTAAGATTTATTAAAAATGGATTTCGTACACGAGAAAGGTGCACTGTATTTAAAAGATATCGCATGTACATTACATGTAGGTGTAGGATTCGGGCCCATTTGTACCTTACAGCATTTAAATCTTGTGGTCTATTAAAATGATGAATTTTATTGTTTTATGATAAACCTATGAACTCACCAACCTTTTGGTTGACACTTAAAATCATGTTTATTCTCAGATATGAAAGAAATCTTCCGCTGTGCATTTTCTCATTCTAGAGATATTACTTGGAGTCATTCATGGCATATTTCAAAAGACGTTGAATTCGAGTCGTTGAAGTTATCAAGATTATTATTAAGTCAATTATAGTTGGATATATTATGAAATGGTATGCATGCCGTCAACTTTCGATGCAAAGAAAGTTTGTCTTTTAAAAACGAATGCAATATTTGTAAAATGTATCATATAGAGGTCAAGTACCTCGCGATGTAATCAACTATTATGAATCGTTTATAATGTATATGAACGAGGCATTTCAGTTGGTATCAGAGCAGTGGTCTTAGCGAACCAGATCTGCATTAGTGTGTCTAACTAATAGTCGTTAGGATACATTAGTGAGTCTGGACTTCGACTGTGTCTGCATGTCAAAAGTTTTGCTTATCATTTCTAGTCAGAAATCATCTGCTTATCATCCTTAGAAAATCATCTGCTAATCATTCTTAGTCTAGACACATCTTACTGCATTGATTGCATGAATAATGTATAGACAAAATTCATATCTTAGCGTATCTGTTACTGTAAACTTTGTCTGGCATATTCCGTAAATTCTGCCGTAATCTACGAAATCTATTGTTCTATATAGATATTCTATGTAATTAGAATACATCCGATAGCCAGAAATCATTTCATATCGAAAAATCCTTTATTCAAACCGTACGAAATGGAACTCTCCACTAGTTCAAGTCTCTCGAATTTCGATATGGAGTCTCACTCGAGCTCCGAAAGCAGTGTGATCGGAATGGATCAACCAATCAGCCATCATCAATTCTGGATGAATTGGGGATGCGTTCGTAGCCTATTTAATCACTGGAGACAAGAAGAAGGTTCATAGTGCTCCAAATGAACATATATTTTGTAGCAATATCCTCCCAATATGTAAATTATTTAGTTGTAATTGTTCTATTTTAAGTTGTAATCGTTTATATTAAATAAGTGCGAAGACAAAAGGCGAAAACGATGATTTGAAGACAAAAACGTCCAAAAAGCTCAAATGTACAAGATACAATCCAAGTGGTTCAACTTATTGATAAGAAACGTCTAAAAATGACAAAAGTACAAGTTGCGGAACGCAAAGTACAAGATATTAAATTATACGAAGAGGCGTTCGAAAATCCGGAACCGGTACCCGAGCCAACTATCAACCCCCGACGCAATGGACCAAAAATTACAAGTCTACTATGCACAAGAATATAATATAATATATAAATAATTATATTAATTATTTATATTTTATATTTATATATAAATTATGTCGACAAGCAAGGTTCCAAAATTGTGTGAGCTGGATTTTCAAACTCCGCGACTCGCGGAGTTTGCAGGCTTAAAATGCCGCAACTCGCGGAGCTGCAAAAATCAGAAATGCCTATAAAAGGCCATGCATTCTGCCGAGTTTAAAAAACATAAAAAAATAATAATAATACTCTGTAATAAATAATAAATAAATAAATATATATATATATATATATATATATATATATATATATATATATATATATATATAGGGTAGTTTTATATTAGTTAGTTTGGGTTATGTAACGGTTATTTACGGGTTTTTAAGCCGGAACTCTGTCCGTGTAACACTACGCGTTAAATAATCAATGTAAGTTATGTTCTCCCTTTTTAAATTAATGTCTCGTAACTAAGTTGTTATTATGCTTATTTGAACCGAAGTAATCATGATGTTCGGCTAAAAATATCTAAAATTGGGTAATTGGGCTTTGTACCATAATTGGGGTTTGGACAAAAGAACGACACTTGTGGAAATTAGACTATGGGCTATTAATGGGCTTTATATTTGTTTAACTAAATGATAGTTTATTAATTTTAATATAAAGATTTACAATTGGACGTCCCTATAAATAACCATATACACTCGATCGGACACGATGGGCGGGATATTTATATGTACGAATAATCGTTCATTTAACCGGACACGGGAATGGATTAATAGTCTATGGAATTATTAAAACAGGGGTGAAATTATGTGCAAGGACACTTGGCGTAATTGTTAACAAAGTATTAAACCTTGGATTACACGCAGTCGATATCCTGGTGTAATTATTAAACAAAGTATTAAAACCTTGTTACAGTTTAAGTCCCCAATTAGTTGGAATATTTGACTTTCGGATATAAGGATAATTTGACGAGGACACTCGCACTTTATATTTATGAATGATGGATTGTTATGGACAAAAACCAGACGGGCATATTAAATAATCCAGGACAAAGAACAATTAACCCATGGGAATAAACTAAAAATCAACACGTCAAACATCATGATTACGGAAGTTTAAATAAGCATAATATATTTTATTTCATATTTCCCCGTACCTTTATTTATTGTCATTTTAATTATTGTTATTTATTTTATATTGTTAGTTAAATATCGTCATTTACTTTACGCTTCGCTTAAAATATAAAATCGACAAACCGGTCATTAAACGGTAAAACCCCCTTTTATATATTATTAATATAATATATTTTGTACGAATATAATTGTTTAAAATATAGTGTGAAATAAGCCAGCTCCCTGTGGAACGAACCGGACTTACTAAAAACTACACTACTCTACGATTAGGTACACTGCCTATAGTGTTGTAGCAAGGTTTAGGTATATCCTATTTGTAAATAAATAATTAAAACTTCTCATATTTTGTGTAAAATTGTATCGTATTTAATAGTTTTTCCTAGTAAAATATATAGCTATTTCATATACACCTCGCATAACATCAAGTATTTTGGCGCCGCTGCGGGGAATCGGGTAAAAAACTATATTTTTGTAAAAATATATTATTTCTTATTTCGTAAAAATATTTTCTTATTTATTATAAGTGTCCAAAAATAAAAAAATAAAAAAAATTTTAAAAAATTAAAAATCGAAAAAATATATATATATAAATTTATTTTTTTTAGATTTCTATTTATAAAATTATAAAGTAATTATATTTTAGTTTTTAAATATAAGTTTTATTTAATTAATATAAATATTTTTAAAAAAAAATGAAACTTGTCATTTTAATTTCAAATCTCCGCGGCTCGCGGAGTTTGTTGCCAGGTGGAACCGCGACTCGCGGAGCCGCCCTGTCAGGCCACCACAAGCCCTAATTCGCATTAAGTACGGAGTAATTATTATTTATTATTTTTTTTATTTAACCCTATTTACTTAATTATTATTATAATTAGTTTAGTTTTATTAATTAATTTGTAATATTAATTATAATTAGTTTTAATATATATAAAAATTAATACTTTTATAAAATAAATATAAAAATAATATTTTTATAAAAATAAATAATTTTATCAATTTTAAGCTTAGTTTTATTTTTGTATCTTTTTATTTGTTTAATCGTAATATTTATATTTTTGTCGTTTGTATCTAGTTTTAAGATTAGTGTTTTTATTTCTAGATTTTTAGGATTTGCCGTATAATTTCTTAAGTGCTTATTTCTTTAGACTAAAATTTAGGTGCTTTAGAATTTTGCGACGCTGTTTATAAATTTTAGTACCTTTTAAGTTACGATGCGCTACTTTCTTATTTTTATTTTTCGACATTTTTCGACGCGCAATCTTTTTCTTTCTTATTTCTCGACGCTTTAGTTTTTAGGACTTAGAAATTTTCTCTACTTCTTATCTAATTCTCCAAACGGAAAGAAAAATTATTTAAGCGGTTAAGTTAATAGGCATCCAAATTTTCTGGTTTATAGTAATAGTTGGATTTGTTAGTGGCAAGTTGTGGGCTTCCGATTTAAAGGGTCCTGGCTTCCTGCTGCATCTTTTGGCTATTCGAAACGTGGGCAAAAATCAGAAAAGTCTATTAATTGGACAACTTATATAAGTTTTTCTATTTTATAACTAATAGGATAATTAGTGAATGCACCACATTGTAGCAAAAATTTGGCCATCGCAATAAAATGGAAAATTTTGAAAACAAGGCCTTGGAAACTCTTTTTGAACTCCAAAATCAATTAAATCAATACTCTCAAACGGGTTTTGATGGTAATTCGTTCAGTCAATCTTGGATCACGAATGACGAAACAATAACTGGTTGTGAAATTTGTGGAGATTATCACTCAACATGGGAATGTTATTATTACGTTCCTATGGAAAATTATGAACCCATAGAACCTGAATGGAATGATTATGAGGAATACAATTCTAATTGGGATTATTCCCAAGAATATATCCAAACTCAACAACCAGAGGACGAGGAAAAGTATGTGTCTAAAAATTCTTTAGATTATATGAAAATCAAACTTGAAGAACTTCATGCTCAAAATGAACAAATGAGAGAGTTTGTAAATAGGCAAGTTGAAACTCTATCAGATTATACAGCTGTTGATCTGAGGAGTAGTGTGCAAGAAAATCTCAGATCATCGAATTTTGATGAATTCGAGAGCTCCGAAATCACCAATTATCCCGATGATACTTTTTATTCAGCTTTACCAATTTCACAACATATCGACACATTAGCCTCTACCGACGAAATCAACGATCCATCAATGGATGAAGAAGAAGAAGTAAGGGTGACAAATTGGTACTCTTGGAAAAACGATAACGTTGAAAATTTTACCCCCGAGGCCAAACCGAACTTCACCATTACACAACCTTCCAACCCAATATTCTCAATAGACGAGTCATCTACCGAAGATGAACTACGAACTGTAATAGATAATGACACCTTGGATTTCACCCAATCGGGTAATAGAGGTGAAAACTTTGATCACGAGAATAAAAGGAAGGAAATATTAGCAATTGTCCACCCTATAGAAATAAGCATGTCGGTGTATATCTATCCATTTGACCAAGAACCAGAAAAGAGACATATCCGTTTACTAAAAGCTACACTAAAAAAAGAATTAGGTAGTGACGATCGGGTGGGTCTAAACTTTAAACCCATTGATATAATATATACCACCTGAGATGTAAATAACTGGCTCACTATTTTAATTCGTGGAACTTATTCTACCGACTTCACATGTCGTCAGCTAAGTGTGGGGAAGTCTAACCCCACTTAATGTTAAATTAGGGGTTCGGGTTAATGCATAACTCGTTAATAAAAATGCATGATTAGGGTAAAAGATGCTTTTTCAAATATTAGTAAACAGTTCAGAAAAGCAGCCGTTTTTGAAAAAAAAAAGCATGTGTGATAAAACAAGAAGGAATGAACGATGAGGCGCGCCATCTATCATTCGACGAGCTTTGTAATTACAAACTGGGTATTTTCAATCACTTGTCTACACTAATCACCCTCATGAAATTATAATTAGAGTATGATTTCATGCAAATGAGGACATTGCATGATCTCAAGTGTGGGGAAGGGTTATAAATTCTCTCGGGTTTATACTTGGTTTATTTGCCAAATTTTATGAAAATTTGAAAAATTTTCAACTAAATGAATTTAAAATCATGTTTATATATATTTATGAACGGTGAAAACTAGGTGTTAATACCGAAATTATCGTTACCTCGGAAAGGACATAACTTGAGAAACACCTTAAAACGCTTGAATTCATTTAAAATGGAATAAAGGAGAATAAAAAGGCAAAGAAAGAAATTAAGTGTGGGGAGAATGTACCTAGTTATTCAATTAAAAACTATCTAGCACATGTTTCTGTAAAGTTTATTGCAGGTGCTTTTGTTTTGGACTAAATTAACTATTTTACCCGATGAAAGAAAAGAAAAGATGGATCTACACGATGAATCAATTCCATCATTAAAAGGAAGTAAAGTCTTCCGAAAAAGACACGCGCTTCTTGATTTAGGTCAAGAAGTTGTCGTCCAGACCAGCTGTAGGTTGACGAAAAATCTAGAAAAGTCATCACTAAAATCAGCAGGAAATCCACGGACCTCAGCATCAAACAGGGTCGCCAAGTGGTCAGATTTATCCTAACCATGAGAAGGATTTATCTCGTACAATGGGGGGAGGGCACCGTGCAAATTAGCTTGATAAGACTAATGAATCAGATCCCCAGAAAGGATAATCTCCTTAAAGATTAAAAATCAGCTTTTAAGCCTGATATTACTCAATCCTTGAGATTGACCTTAAAGATTGAGAATTACAAACTCATGGAATTCAATGATATCAAAACTCGAGCTTGAACGAGAAAATATTTTGATCAAAATTAAAACCGATTTGTTTTCTGAAAACCTATTTTCAATGCGTTCATTACCATTGAACGTAAAATCCTAGGAATTCACCTGAAATTCATTAGGTCACCTGAACCAAATCGGGTGTCAACCGTAAGAACTGTGGTTGCATAGCATGGTCGGAGACAGGACCTTGTGCCAGACCGAAAAATCATAGGATGATCTTTACTATTGCTCTTACAAAGGATAGTACTAGCATCCGACACGTTTATAGACCATAATCAAAAGCAAGTCACGGGACATTGCCTTAACAGTTGCTTGTTCATCGCTTTCCTTTACAACCGGACGGTAGTTTACCGAAAGGTAATATACGGGACAAGTAAACTGGACGTGTTGCTTTCCTAATACAAGGTTAGCAAGTGGGTAACACAAAACCATAAGTTTTGAGCTAAAATTTTCAAATCTGAAACCCACAAAACCCACAAAAAATCATTTTGCAAACACCGGTGAAGGGTTATTACGGAAAACTTATCTAGGGTAAAAGCTAGATTGAATTTTCAAAAGATCAAATGTTTTCATAAAGATCCAATTTCCTTAAGGATCTACATTTTCATAGTCATGTGGGACTGTAAACCGCCTTTCAAATGTGCACTTTGCTTTGGAAACCGAAAGTAAATCGGCTATTTGATTGCAAGTGTCGTTGACCTAAACCCGAGGCAACTGTGGATGATACACCCACCTTTAACCATGGTTCTATCATTACTATCATTATTTATACCGCCATATCAAAATCACTGATGTACAAAGTGTGAAGAATAAAGAAGTGATTCGTGTGATGTATTATATTATTTCAAGTTATGTATTGCTTGAGGACAAGCAACGTTCAAGTGTGGGGATATTTGATAGTGCTCCAAATGAACATGTATTTTGTAGCAATATCCTCCCAATATGTAAATTACTTAGTTGTAATTGTTCTATTTTAAGTTGTAATCGTTTATATTAAATAAGTGCGAAGACAAAAGGCGAAAACGACGATTTGAAGACAAAAACGTCCAAAAAGCTCAAATGTACAAGATACAATCCAAGTGGTTCAACTTATTGATAAGAAACGTCTAAAAATGACAAAAGTACAAGTTGCAGAATGCAAAGTACAAGATATTAAATTATACGAAAAGGCGTTCGAAAATCCGGAACCGGTACCCGAGCCAACTATCAACGCCCGACGCAATGGACCAAAAATTACAAGTCTACTATGCACAAGAATATAATATAATATATAAATAATTATATTAATTATTTATATTTTATATTTATATATAAATTATGTCGACAAGCAAGGTTCCAAAATTGTGTGAGCTGGATTTTCAAACTCCGCGACTCGCGGAGTTTGCAGGCTTAAAATGCCGCAACTCGCGGAGCTGCAAAAATCAGAAATGCCTATAAAAGGCCATGCATTCTGCCGAGTTTAAAAAACATAAAAAAAATAATAATAATACTCTGTAATAAATAATAAATATATATATATATATATATATATATATATATATATATATATATATATATATATATATATATATATATATATATATATATAGTATAGGGTAGTTTTATATTAGTTATTTTGGGTTATGTAACGGTTATTTACGGGTTTTTAAGCCGGAACTCTGTCCGTGTAACACTACGCGTTAAATAATCAATGTAAGTTATGTTCTCCCTTTTTAAATTAATGTCTCGTAACTAAGTTGTTATTATGCTTATTTGAACAGAAGTAATCATGATGTTTGGCTAAAAATATCTAAAATTGGGTAATTGTGCTTTGTACCATAATTGGGATTTGGACAAAAGAACGACACTTGTGGAAATTAGACTATGGGCTATTAATGGGCTTTATATTTGTTTAACTAAATGATAGTTTGTTAATTTTAATATAAAGATTTACAATTGGACGTCCCTATAAATAACCATATACACTCGATCGAACACGATGGGCGGGATATTTATATGTACGAATAATCGTTCATTTAACCGGACACGGGAATGGATTAATAGTCTATGGAATTATTAAAACAGGGGTGAGATTATGTGCAAGGACACTTGGCGTAATTGTTAACAAAGTATTAAACCTTGGATTACACGCAGTCGATATCCTGGTGTAATTATTAAACAAAGTATTAAAACCTTGTTACAGTTTAAGTCCCCAATTAGTTGGAATATTTGACTTCGGATATAAGGATAATTTGACGAGGACACTCGCACGTTATATTTATGACTGATGGACTGTTATGGACAAAACCAGACGGGCATATTAAATAATCCAGGATAAAGAACAATTAATCCATGGGAATAAACTAAAAATCAACACGTCAAACATCATGATTACGGAAGTTTAAATTAGCATAATATATTTTATTTCATATTTCCTCGTACCTTTATTTATCGTCTTTTATTTATTGTTATTTATTTTATATTGTTAGTTAAATATCGTCATTTACTTTACGCTTCGCTTAAAATATAAAATCGATAAACCGGTCATTAAACGGTAAAACCCCCTTTTATATATTATTAATATAATATATTTTGTACGAATATAATTGTTTAAAATATAGTGTGAAATAAGCCAGCTTCCTGTGGAACGAACCGGAATTACTAAAAACTACACTACTCTACGATTAGGTACACTGCCTATAGTGTTGTAGCAAGGTTTAGGTATATCTCATTTGTAAATAAATAATTAAAACTTGTCATATTTTGTGTAAAATTGTATCGTATTTAATAGTTTTTCCTAGTAAAATATATAGCTATTTCATATACACCTCGCATAACATCAAGTATTTTGGCGCCGCTGCCGGAGATCGGGTGAAAAACTATATTTTTGTAAAAATATATTATTTCTTATTTCGTAAAAATATTTTCTTATTTATTATAAGTGTCCAAAAATAAAAAAAATAAAAAAATTTAAAAAAATTAAAAATCGAAAAAAAATATATATATATAAATTTATTTTTTTAGATTTCTATTTATAAAATTATAAAGTATTTATATTTTAGTTTTTAAATATAAGTTTTATTTAATTAATATAAATATTAAAAAAAAAACGAAACTTGTCATTTTAATTTCAAATCTCCGCGACTCGCGGAGTTTGTTGCCAGGTGGAACCGCGACTCGCGGAGCCGCCCTGTCAGGCCACCACAAGCCCTAATTCGCATTAAGTACGGAGTAATTATTATTTATTATTATTTTTATTTAACCCTATTTACTTAATTATTATTATAATTAGTTTAGTTTTATTAATTAATTTGTAATATTAATTATAATTAGTTTTAATATATATAAAAATTAATACTTTTATAAAATAAATATAAAAATAATATTTTTATAAAAATAAATAATTTTATCAATTTTAAGCTTAGTTTTATTTTTGTATCTTTTTATTTGTTTAATCGTAATATTTGTATTTTTGTCGTTTGTATCTAGTTTTAAGATTAGCGTTTTTATTTCTAGATTTTTAGGATTTGCCGTAAAATTTTTTAAGTGCTTATTTCTTTAGACTAAAATTTAGGTGCTTTAGAATTTTGCGACGCTGTTTATAAATTTTAGTACCTTTTAAGTTACGACGCGCTACTTTCTTATTTTTATTTTTCGACATTTTTCGACGCGCAATCTTTTTCTTTCTTATTTCTCGACGATTTAGTTTTTAGGACTTAGAAATTTTTTCTACTTCTTATCTAATTCTCCAAACGGAAAGAAAAATTATTTAAGCGGTTAAGTTAATAGGCATCTAAATTTTCTGGTTCGTAGTAATAGTTGGATTTGTTAGTGGCAAGTTGTGGGCTTCCGATTTAAAGGGTCCTGGCTTCCTGCTGCATCTTTTGGCTATTCGAAACGTGGGCAAAAATCAGGAAAGTCTATTAATTGGACAACTTATATAAGTTTTTCTATTTTATAACTAATAGGATAATTAGTGAATGCACCACATTGTAGCAAAAATTTGGCCATCGCAATAAAATGGAAAATTTTGAAAACAAGGCCTTGGAAGCTCTTTTTGAACTCCAAAATCAATTAAATCAATACTCTCAAACGGGTTTTGATGGTAATTTGTTCAGTCAATCTTGGATCACGAATGACGAAACAATAACTGGTTGTGAAATTTGTGGAGATTATCACTCAACATGGGAATGTTATTATTACGTTCCTATGGAAAATTATGAACCCATAGAACCTGAATGGAATGATTATGAGGAATACAATTCTAATCGGGATTATTCCCAAGAATATATCCAAACTCAACAACCAGAGGACGAGGAAAAGTATGTGTCTAAAAATTCTTTAGATTATATGAAAATCAAACTCGAAGAACTTCATGCTCAAAATGAACAAATGAGAGAGTTTGTAAATAGGCAAGTTGAAACTCTATCAGATTATACAGCTGTTGATCTGAGGAGTAGTGTGCAAGAAAATCTCAGATCATCGAATTTTGATGAATTCGAGAGCTCCGAAATCACCAATTATCCCGATGATACTTTTTATTCAGCTTTACCAATTTCACAACATATCGACACATTAGCCTCTACCGACGAAATCAACGATCCATCAATGGATGAAGAAGAAGAAGTAAGGGTGACAAATTAGTACTCTTGGAAAAATGATAACGTTGAAAATTTTACCCCCGAGGCCAAACCGAACTTCACCATTACACAACCTTCCAACCCAATATTCTCAATAGACGAGTCATCTACCGAAGATGAACTACGAGCTGTAATAGATAATGACACCTCGGATTTCACCCAATCGGGTAATAGAGGTGAAAACTTTGATCACAAGAATAAAAGGAAGGAAATATTAGGAATTGTCCACCCTATAGAAATAAGCATGTCGGTGTATATCGATCCATTTGACCAAGAACCAGAAAAGAGAATATCCATTTACTAAAAGCTACACTTAAAAAAGAATTAGGTAGTGACGATCGGGTGGGTCTAAACTTTAAACCCATTGATATAATATATACCACCCGAGATGTAAATAACTGGCTCACTATTTTAATTCGTGGAACTTATTCTACCGACTTCACATGTCGTCAGCTAAGTGTGGGGAAGTCTAACCCCACTTAACGTTAAATTAGGGGTTCAGGTTAATGCATAACTCGTTAATAAAAATGCATGATTAGGGTAAAAGACGCTTTTTCAAATATTAGTAAACAGTTCAGAAAAGCAGCCGTTTTTGAAAAAAAAAAGCATGTGTGATAAAACAAGAAGGAATGAACGATGAGGAGCGCCATCTATCATTCGACGAGCTTTGTAATTACAAACTGGGTATTTTCAATCACTTTTCTACACTAATCACCCTCATGAAATTATAATTAGAGTCTGATTTCATGCAAATGAGGACATTGCATGATCTCAAGTGTGGGGAAGGGTTATAAATTCTCTCGGGTTTATACTTGGTTTATTTGCCAAATTTTATGAAAATTTGAAAAATTTTCAACTAAATGAATTTAAAATCATGTTTATATATATTTATGAACGGTGAAAACTAGGTGTTAATACAGAAATTATCGTTACCTCGGAAAGGACATAAATTGAGAAACACCCTAAAACAATTGAATTCATTTAAAATGGAATAAAGGAGAATAAAAAGGCAAAGAAAGAAACTAAGTGTGGGGAGAATGTACCTAGTTATTCAATTAAAAACTATCTAGCACATGTTTCTGTAAAGTTTATTGCAGGTGCTTTTGTTTTGGACTAAATTAACTATTTTACCCGATGAAAGAAAAGAAAAGATGGATCTACACGATGAATCAATTCCATCATTAAAAGGAAGTAAAGTCTTCCGAAAAAGACACGCGCTTCTTGATTTAGGTCAAGAAGTTGTCGTCCAGACCAGCTGTAGGTTGACGAAAAATCTAGAAAAGTCATCACTAAAATCAGCAGGAAATCCACGGACCTCAGCATCAAACAGGGTCGCCAAGTGGTCAGATTTATCCTAACCATGAGAAGAATTTATCTCGTACAATGGGAGGGCACCGTGTAAATTAGCTTGATAAGACTAATGAATCAGATCCCCAGAAAGGATAATCTCCTTAAAGATTAAAAATCAGCTTTTAAGCCTGATATTACTCAATCCTTGAGATTGACCTTAAAGATTGAGAATTACAAACTCATGGAATTCAATGATATCTAAACTCGAGCTTGAACGAGAAAATATTTTGATCAAAATTAAAACCGATTTGTTTTCTGAAAACCTATTTTCAATGCGTTCATTACCATTGAACGTAAAATCCTAGGAATTCACCTGAAATTCATCAGGTCACCTTAACCAAATCGGGTGTCAACCGTAAGAACGGCGGTTGCATAGCATGGTCGGAGACAGGACCTTGTGCCACAGAATAACCATTTTCATTCAATTTCATATTTGGATTTTGACTTATCAGAATCCAACAAGTGACATAATGAACAAAACATTGGACAAAATAAAATTTGTTAGAAACAAACAAATTAACTATGAGAAATTTTGTTAAGAATCCACGCTAACAAAATCCACGCTAACTGTTCCTAGCTAACTGTTAATTCCTTATTACATTTTATTATCGCAATTTATTTATGGCAGTTTATTTATCGCAATTTATATTCTAGCAATTTTATTTATCGTCATTTAATTTCTGTTATTTATTTTACGCACTTTATTTATCGTCATTTAAATACTGTTATTTACGCATTTTAAATATCGGGACACGTATACAATGTTTTGACATATCATATCGACGCATCTATATATATTATTTGGAATAACCATAGACACTCTATATGCGGTAATGATCGAGTTAGCTATACAGGGTTGAGGTTGATTCTATAATAATATATATACTTTGAGTTGTAATCGAGTCTGAGACATGTATACAATGGGTCACGATACGTATTAATTAATTCGAATATTATATATTAAACTATATATGAATTATTGAATTATTAATTGTGACTACTAACTGTGGACTGCCAACACTGGACAATTAAAAATGAATTAAAATATTGATTATAACATATGAAACTAAATATTTCTTCAAGTTTTTCACTTGATTTCATCTTAAACCTCGTTTGTATCTTGACAATTACAATCTGCGTTCAAACCTTTCATGATTCTTGAAAACACCTCAATCAAGAGGATGAACCAACCGCACTTCATCTACGATAAGAAAGATTTAAGCAATAATCATGCACCTGGAAAACTCTCAGAAACTAAGTAAAAGTTTAACATGAATACGTATCAGATCCTGTAAGCATTATTGTTACCCAAAATAAATTGAAATCCCTTTCAAAGTAGCAAATTTTGTCACAGCTCCAACAAGAAAGCTTCGACTTTTCCTCTAAAGTAACTCTATTATTACCTTGATGTATACGATTTCCCCTTCATCATCGTTACCGGAGAACCGTTTATATTCCACCACATTAGCAGTAAACTTACCAGCAATTTCATTACTCATTGGCTTAAGTTTCTCTGAAGAATCATTATATTTGTTCGTTAAAACCTATTCATATACTCATCCACATCTTATAACAAGAATTACCACATCAATTATCGAAAATTAGCAATCAGTATTTTAAAATCTCGCAACATTTCTACATCAACAGTTATATGTATACATATAACATTTACCTCTTAGAATTATGATCTTCCATTCTGAGATTTTGAAAAGCACCCAGTCTATGAACCAATACTCTGAATGTTGAAAAAGTTGAATGAAGCAGTAAAAACTATAAACGACTTTAACAGTTCAAAATTTGATGATAAAGAATAATGTGTTGGCATGCTCAGAAAAGTTGGAACTGGAAAACGGATTGAGCAAATCATGAAGGAGACTGTAGACAAATCACAAAGACTAAATCTGCTCAAATGATTCAGTATGAAGTTATTAACGAATATTTTGCTCCTGACTCTAAACCTTTACGGACAAATCTTCTTCATCATTCATCGATATTAGAAATTCTAAAATATCATCGTATCTTTTATTATAAATATCCTCGATATTTCTGAAGATACTTTCATAACTATTCTTATCTGAAATCATTTATCTCTTTGCGATATCATTGTTATATCAGAAAGGAAATTATTTTAGTTTCTAAATTCTGAAATATTCGAATTTAAAGTATGAATGTTATTGAAGTAGTGTTGGGAACTGAAGCATGAGTTAGTATAATATAATGACACTTGATCAACGTGATTATATTACAGTAAGTCATGCTGAGTTTCTAATGAAACGTGATGATTCACAGACTATAACTTCATCATGTGCCATGTTACATAACTCTTTCATTCTACTTAACTTCTGAACATATCAAGAAAATATATTCTTGATAGTTCTATCCTCAGTTATTCTGGTAATTTGACAAATCTAATCGTGCTATTACGTTCTTTCTTGTTTTCATTCAAAACTCCATACTTACGAATTCTGGACCATTACTCGCTTTGCTAGAGGCCGAGAAGAGAATAAAAAGGCAAAGAGCTTCAAAATATAAGAGAAAATATAAAGCCCAATAACAACACGGAGGTTATAAATCGTGGATATTAATACGAATAGCAATATAAAGACACGGTAGAATTAAGAATAGTATCACCCCAAGGTAATAGTAGAAGTAGACAGATTCCTCTAGTGGTAGCTGAAAAAAGAGAATGACTGATATGAAAGTCAGGATTATATCCAGAATTAAAACTGGATGA
The DNA here is from genome assembly GCF_046630445.1 of Rutidosis leptorrhynchoides. Lineage (NCBI taxonomy): Eukaryota > Viridiplantae > Streptophyta > Magnoliopsida > Asterales > Asteraceae > Rutidosis > Rutidosis leptorrhynchoides. Next base: position 343,212,705 of record NC_092338.1, on the reverse strand, counting down.
AGCATATTGACTGATGATTTGGAAATATGAATTAAAGTATAGAAAATGGGAGCGGTGGAAAATAATGGAACGGGAAAAGTTTAATTTATAATGGAAATATCAGACAGAGTAATCGAGACAGATCACCGTATTTAATTATAGAGATATTAATTTCCTTATTCGCCGAAGAATCAAATCTTTTAGATTTCGAAGATTTTCTTTAAATTCCTTGAATTTCAGAAATCAACCGTGACTACGTCACCGGTTAAGACGAACCTTCATTTACTCATTCCACTCTTTTATGATAGCTTCACTCATACTCTTCACATAAATGAATTATTTTATCCAAATTACTCGCTGATGATAAAACTCTACTTTCCAGCTCTTAGGTGTCATGAAAACATACTTATTGTCAGTCATGACCATCCCAATCAAATTTTGGGATGAAATTTATTTAACGGGTAGGCACTGTGATGACCCGGAAATTCCCGACCAAATTTAAACTTAATCTTTATATGATTTCGACACGATAAGCAAAGTCTGTAATGTTGAGTCTCAAAAAGTTTGAACTATTTCAAATATTCAATTGACTTTCGACTGCTCTCAACGATTCACGAACAATTAATTGTAAATAGATATGTGCGTATGTATATATAAAAAATAATTCGAAATATAATTTTAAGTATTATATGTTGTTGTTATTAAAAATTATTAAAATAAAAATAGGACATTATAATAATTATTATTTAAAATATATCTCTATATATAAATAAAGTATATTAAAAAATAAATTTTAAATGATTGTAATACTCGTTTGATGTTTTGATTGATATTAAGCAGGTTAAATTTAAACTTATGTAATTTTAAAATAAACGGTGATACGAAAATGTGTTCTATAAATTTTAGGCTTATTAAAAATGTATTTAGGAACTATTTGTTAAGTTTTAACACTTTTTATATTTCACCCACAAATGAGAGGGATAGTTGATGTAATTTTTATTTAACAAATTAAGGATCGAATTTTATACCATAATGACCAAAATAAATAAATATATTTAATGTAAAAATTTAGGATTTTTCCGAAGACTTTTATCCGCCAATGGTTTCAAATAGTGCACGATATAACACAGTCCGTGAAAACTGTCGGTAGATACCAACAAATTAATTTCACGAGACTGAAATAATCATGTGTACTATTTTGCTTTATGATAATCTATCTCTTTCTCCATTCTATATATTATTATAAGCATGCTTATATGGAGAGGATATAGCAAACACACACCAATACTTGTTTTTCTTTTCTTCTTCTCTTTCATTTCCTCTTTCTTTGATTGTTTCATATTTACATTACATAACAAATAGTTTACCGAGAGATATATACAATTCATATATATACGTACATATGCAATCTTGATCAAAACCACTTCAAGACATCTTCATTTTTGTTTTGGTTTCACATTCGATCAAACCATCACCTAGCTTAATCCATCATCACGTCAATCACTATAAACCATCTCCAAATCACCACCTTTAAACTACCATCGAAACACACCTAAAAACTCGACTATTGCTACGGTTTGCTCACTGTTATCGCCACTATGATCCGGTTTCTTAACGTACACAAACACAATCAATTTCTTATCGTTTAAAGCTACTATGGTTCGAAACCATTATCATCGACACAATTGTTGCAATTTTTTTTATTCGAATACTACCATACTCCACTCCTTCATCCACCTTGACCATCATCACCACCCACATCACCGGTCACCACCAACGAGCCACCATCAATAATCACTAACGAACCACCACCTCTCTTCATCTCTCTTTCATCACCCTGTACAAATATACCGGAACAATTAAAACACCCATTTAATTGCCATCATGAAAACATCAAACGATCATCAAATTTAAACACCCATTTATCTGTTTGTTGCTCTTTTTCTATTTTATGTTTCACCATCGATCAACAACAAACACATGGTTAAACCGCTACAAATCACCTTAACACCATAGATCAAACTCACATAAAATTTTCATTATTATCGTTTGATGTTTTTGCTCGAACAATATCATCAAACAACCCAACAAAACTCACTTAATTTAAACTACTGTTGTACTAGATTTTTTGTTCAGAAACTACCACAGACCCACACCATAACATCGACTAATTGTTCGTTAGTTGCTACTGTTTTGTTTTCTGATGAACCAAAGGCCTACTTCCTGTTTTATATTCGATCGGATCATCTCAAACCACCATCATCTTTTTCTCCTGCTGCTACCGCTATATCGTAGTTTCTGTTTCTAGTCTTATTTTCTGTAAATAGCAAAGATGAAGATTATGATAATGATACCTGATTAGAATATGATGATGATATACGTAATGACAATTTGCTGATGATTACGATTATTGATGATGATAGTGTTGTGAGAATAAATGAAGGATAAGATGATGACTGCGCTATTTAAGTAATTGTTCTGTATTAAGCTCGATTAAAAAAAATTAAATAAATAAATAAAATAATGATAATAAACACAACACCCTAATTTTCTATCCGCTACTTGTATGAATTGTGGCCAAATTGTTATTGCTTTGGGCCGTTATTGGGCTGAAGATCCAGCTTACTTAGTTGGGCTGAAAATAATAGGCTAAATATAAATGGGTTTCGTATTATATCAGAATGATAGAAATGGATGAGTGGTTTGGAGTGTTAATGGGTTAGCAAGAGGTTTTGGGTTCGAGCCCGGGCAATGGCATCTATTCTTTTTAAAAGCTTGTTACTTGGAGGTAATATTAATATTATTATTAATATTATTATTATTATTATTATTATTATTATTATTATTATTATTATTATTATTATTATTATTATTATTATTATTATTATTATTATTATCATTATTATTATTATTGTTATTGTTATTATTATTATTAATTAGCATAAGTATAGGTATTGGTATTATTATTAGTAGTATTATTATCATTATAGTTGTTAAAATAAATTAGTATTATTATTATTAGAAAAATCATTATTTTTATAATTATTATTATTATTACTATTATTATTATTATAATTATTATTATTATTATCATTTTTATCAAAACTTATATTATTATTAAAATTATCATTATTAACATTATCATTTTTATTATTATTATTATAAGTATTATCATTTTTATTATCATTATTATTATTATTTTTACATCATTATTATTATTGTCATTAAAAGTATCATTTAAAATTATCATATTTATTAAAAGTATCATATTAAATAAAAATTACCATTCTTATTAAAATTATCACTTTTATTAAAAATTATGATTATTATTTTCATTATTAGTAGTATCATTATTTTTTACTATTATAAGCAATATCATTTTTATTATTATTATTATTTTTTATATTATTATAACAAATAAACATTTCTATGAATATATATATATATATATATATATATATATATATATATATATATATATATATATATTATAAGATATTAATATAAATATGAATGAAAACATAAATACATTGTAGTATATAATATATATATATATAAATAAATATATTCAAATTAATAATTAATATAACTTAAAATTTAGTTGTTCGGTTACATGTGTTAATATATACTTGATATAGGTTCGTGAATCTGAGGCCAACCTTGCATTGTTCAATATCGTCGTATGCATATTTTTACTATAAAATATCGTATTGTGAGTTCATTTGATTCCCTTTTACTCTTTACATTTTTGGGACTGAGAATACATGCGCTGTTTTTATAACTGCTTTATTAAATGCTTTTGAAATATATTTTGAACTGCGAATACATGAAATGCTTTTATAAATGTTTGACGAGATAGACACAAGCAAAACATTCCTCGAATGAATTATTATGCAGACAGAAGTTCTGCGGATTATTATTGAATTATGTGGACATGATAATTGCCATTATTGATTTATGTGGACATGATAATTGACACCATTGAATTATGTGGACATGATAATTGTCACCATTGAATTATGTGAACATGATAATTGCTACCATTGAATTATGTGGACATTATAATTGCCACCATTGAATTATGTGGACATGATAATTGCCACCATTGAATTATGTGGACATGATAATTGCCACCAATTGATGTGAATGTTATGTATCAAGAGAATGATTTTTATACACAGGTTATGTGTATTATATTTTGTACACGAGATATGTGTACGGTTACTAAGATTTATGAAAAATGGATTTCGTACACGAGAAAGGTGCACTGTATTTAAAAGATATCGCATGTACATTACAGGTGGGTGTAGGATTCGGGCCCATTTGTACCATGCAGCATTTAAATCTTGTGGTCTATCAAAATGATGAATTTTATTGTTTTATGATAAATCTGTGAACTCACCAACCTTTTGGTTGACACTTGAAAGCATGTTTATTCTCAGGTATGAAAGAAATCTTCCGCTGTGCATTTGCTCATTCTAGAGATATTACTTGGAGTCATTCATGGCATATTTCAAAAGACGTTGCATTCGAGTCGTTGAATTTATCAAGATTATTATTAAGTCAATTATAGTTGGATATATTATGAAATGGTATGCATGCCGTCAACTTTCGATGCAAAGAAAGTTTGTCTTTTAAAAACGAATGCAATGTTTGTAAAATGTATCATATAGAGGTTAAGTACCTCGCGATGTAATCAACTATTATGAATCGTTTATAATGTATATGAACGGGGCATTTCAATTAACAATCAAGACCGGGTTGGGGTGGTTGATCATCTGATTGATAAAGTGAAAGACGATCATCGGGGCCCAAAACAATCATCAAACATCTCATTCCACCACTTTAATGTCATTGCACTCAATTCTTAATTAAGTATCTTTAATATAGGATTGATCATTTGGCGCCATCCGTGGAACACGTTCAAAATCAAACTCAAAATTTTTTGTTTCGTGCTATCAAACAATTAAAATTACTTGTTTAATTTTAATCGTGTATTGTTATGATGATTTGCAGGAAAATTTCTAAGGCGTACCAGTTGATTTGATCGTCGGCCATGACAGCTAATGCGAAACAAGCAAACAGCTCTGTGAATGCTAATGTGCTGCAAGAAGATTCGGAGAATGCCTTGCCAGTTAATTTTCAGGCAAATGTTAATGCAAATGCGAGCAATTCAGTTCAAGAACCGCTTGCTAAAGCGTCTAATGTCAATATAGCTAGTACTGATCCGCAACTAAAGGTTGCTGCTGATAAAATGGTTGCACACAGAAATTCGCAACAGAGCCGTGATGAAGCTATTGCAGAAGGCAAGCGACTCAGAATTTTGGCTGAGAAAATGAGTTTGAAAGCAGTTAAGGTTGTCGGTACTGCTATTGAGCAAGCTAAAAGAGATGCCAAACATGGTCGCGAATCTCGCATACCGCATACTTATCTATGGCCATTGAATGATTCAGGATCACATATTGATCGCTTAGTTGTTGAACATCGTGATAGAGATAGTGATGATGTAGAGGAACGCGTTGTTTTAAACTCTGTTTATAATTCCAAGATTGCAAAAACGCCAAGAAAAGAAGGTGAATATTCTGATGATTCAGATAGCGCAGAAGAAGTTGTAAAAATTCCGCATGTTAAGCGCAGGCGACCACCAACACCTTTTCCCCACCATGGGGATAAGGTTGAATCTTCTGATGCTACGCGCAGAGAAAATGCTCAAAATTTTTTAGCGGATGCTTTTAAAAGCATTGTGCCTAAATCAATGCAGCATAAGTTTGAACAACCAAATTTTTTGCAAGATATGATAACTAAGTTTTGTGCAGAGAGTACTGATACCCGCAAAAAAAAGGCGACTGAGATCACTACTGCCGCAGACAAGTTTGTCCTGCATATCTCTGATTATCCGATTGTTACACCGCCCATTATGCCGGCAACGTTGGGAGTTTATTCTGGCTTAACGGACCCTTTGGATTTCTTGCAACAGTTTGAGGGAGTTGTAAGCACCTATAATTGGGACAAACCGGTCGCATGCCGAGTATTTCCCATGGTTCTGCAAGGGTCAGCAAGGGAGTGGTTCCATAGCTTGCAAGCCTGCAGTATTATCGGTTTTATCGATCTTCGTGATAAATTCTTATTGCAGTTTCAGAATCTTTTACCGCAAAAAAAGAAGTATATCGAGTGCCATGATATCAAACAAGGAAATAGAGAAACTTTAAATGCGTTACTTACGCAATATATCTATGAATGCCAAAAGATACCAAGTTTGAATGAGGATCAAAAAATTTCTGGATTTTTGCATGCCATCAATCTGCAAAGACATCCAATGCTTGTGAGGCGTTTGAGAAGAGATGTTCCACCAACTTTTGCTATGGTGCAGCAGGAAATGTATAATTACATTAGAGGTGGCAAGGATAGTGCTATAACCCCCATATGTAGATGGGTAAGGATAAAAGTTAGCGGGATGATAATGATTCTTTTTGTGATGGAAATAATGATAACTTTCTCGGTTCGGCATATCCTAGGCGAACTGGTGACAGTAGTTACCTGCGTAATGACAGACATCAAGGTCAAGGTGATAATCATGGATGCGATCGTTATTCTTCGCGGAAATGGAATAATGAATCTTTCAACATTATCCAAATGTTAACAAAAACACCTAAGGATATTCTTTTGCAAGAAATAGTGGCGAGGTATTTTCCTGATCCTCAGCCTTTGGCAGAGAATAGCAGGCGTGATAAGTCCAAGTTTTGTATTTTTCATGATGACTATGGTCATGATACTAACCGTTGTCGAGATTTAGCAGAATTATTTGCGGAAGTATTTGAGCAATGTAAATTGGATCATTTGTTAGCTCAAGGAGCTGTGAGTACTGCAAATGCGATGATCTAGCCTGCAGAGTCTAATGCTCCACAAGTGCCAAATACTGGCACGATAGTTCAAGCTGATCGAAAAGCTCCCGCAGTGAAAAATTTAGGGGTTAAAATGGTAAGCAAGAAAGAGAATTTGCGTGAAATACATGTTATTAATGTAGTGGAAGTTCAAAGCGAAATGTCAGTGTTTCAAGTATCTGAGCAATTCGCGAATTGGCAATGCGCCTCTATTACTTTTCCTCCTATAAACTTGAGCGCGGACCTAGATAAACCAGTGGTGGTTTTATGTCGCATTGCAAACACTTGTATTATAATAATGAAGGTACATGTTGATACTGGTAGTAGTGTGGATATAATGTATGAACAGTGCTTCAACAAATTGCCTGCACATGTTAAGGCTTTGCTAAAACCTACTGCGGTTTCTTTAGCTGGTTTTTCAGGGGAATCAACATGGCCTATTGGTCAGTTGGAATTTCAAATTGAATTGATAGATGATCGCGATGAACTGCTAAAGCGACAAGCCTTGTTAAACCTTTATGTAATGTGTAATCAGTCTAGGTTTAACATGATTCTTGGGCGCACCGCTTTTCTCATGTTTGGCGCAATATCATCTACGTTACATGGAATGGTGAAGTTTTCTACCTGCAGAGGCATTGGTACGCTAACTTCGGTGGTAATCGAACCAATATGCGTGATAATTACTGCTCGAGAAAGTGTTGGTATTGAAGGGCATGCGGTGCTCGCTGAATAGCGTAAATGTTTGCAGTAGAAAAACATTTTAAGTAGTTGACTTCTTGATCATGTTTTGGTGAATGCGTAATGTGTTATAGTGTTTGTTAATGATTGTCATTTTTTGAAAAGTGCGAATAAAGAGTAATGAATTTGTGTTTTAGTGGTTGTTTCTATACAAAGCAGAAAACACTGCGTGTGGCCACGCGCAGTGATAATCTTGCAGAATGCAAACGCTTAAGTCCCACAACACTGAATAAAATTCTTATGCAAAATTCAACTAAGTTTTCGCAGAAATTCTAAAGTATATGGCATCACTTCGCTAAGTAATGATAAAGCCTACTTATGCGTTAACAATGCGAATTTTCCATAAAATTTTACCTTTAAAGCCAAGTGATGAAAATGCACACTTGTGTTAAATAATACATGTTGCGAAAGGATAACATTTCCTAAGTATTTGATCTTGCCATACTTAGATGCTTCGCAATGCTAATAACTTACCTAAGGATCGCTTTGGTGGACTTAGAAGATTCATAATGTATAAGTTTATACATGTACAGATTGTTTCGCGAAAGTACATACTTATTATGTGCACAATAATAAAAGTTAGAAATTGCAAAGGACAAGTCTAGGTTATGAATATATTGAATAAAGCGCTATATAAATAAATAAAGTTGCAACTGCAAAATATACAGTTTCATTCACAAAACGCTATATGCAGCGTATTGATATACAAAAAATGCAATACATGATTGCGGTTACAAATGTACAAATCAAACAAAAGTGCTACAACTCAAGTGCCTTAATGTCTTCAAAGGTTACATTCTCCTTCAGGCTAATTTCCTCTAACGCTGGAATGGTAACCTTTTCGACTTCCTTTTTTGCCTTGGCCAATGCTTCCTGCGCTTCTCCTGTTGGGCATATTTCTTTGGCGATGTCAGCAGGAAGCGGTTGAAAAAGGTCGCCAAGTTGACAAATCAGGTCATACCACTCGCAGCGAGTGGCGAGCTTAGATGCTTGCGAATACGCCCTGAATTTCTCTGTCACTGGTGCAGAGTCTATAACTTTATCACCAAGTTCGGGCAGATACTTGAAAAGCTGCGAAAACTGGTTTTCAGCAAATTCCGCACTATTTTTTAGAGCGGAAACCTCATCTTGAGACTGTTGGAGTGCGTTCTCAGTTTTCTTAAGTTGTAGCTCCAGCTCTTGAATCTACTTGCGTCTATCTAGAGCAACTGCACACTTCTTGTCATAATGCTCCGAAATGGTGTTAAACCGTTCGACATTGTCCACGGTTAAGCAAATGGCATTAAAACAGTTCTTTGTTCACTGTCTTTCTGCTTCAGCGAATGTAAGTTCGCTGTATTATGCGTGCACACTTCTTGGCACAAATTTGCAAAGTTTTCTGTAGAGTTTGTTGGCATACTCCTCCTATGCAGCTTCCGCGGCGTCTTCTTCGCGGTTTGATGTTTCAGCTTCGGAGGAAAGGGTAAAATCATCTTCATTACCAGTAGTTTCAAAAATACCTTCTGGGATATCCCCACCAATGTTAAATACCTCCTTTGGCTCCTCGGAAGAGCCTGAAAGAACAACTAAAAGCGGATAAGCAGATAAAATGAATTAATGAACGCACTCATAATAGCATAATAATATGCGCAGTTGTGTGGGATAACGTTAACTTACTTGCTTCTTGCTCTGCTATAGTGCGAAGGCGTTTTTTGAGGGAAGTGGTAACCTCATCGGTTGTGGCTTTACGCTTTCCCCGGTCTTCGCCACCAAGGATGATGAAGGTATTCAGAATCGGTTCATCAGTAGGGATGATTGCGCCATCGCCTTCTTTTGGGTGGTGCACATGCTTAATAGCTCAAACAACCGCTGTTCTCATCAATTGGTCTAGACCAATTTCTGCAAAATCACGAGTGCGTTAATTTTTACAAATATAATATAAGATAAAATAAAGTTTCGCGCAAAAGTAAAGTATAAGCGTTATACCATTATTTGATGCGTCAATAAGTAACGCGTTGTGATCACCCCATAACCAGTATATGGAGACTCTGCCGAATATAAAGTGGAACATTGCTATACGATCGCATTATTAAGCCAGCACCCTTGATCAATTTGAGGATTTCACTGTCCAGATCATTTGGTGTGACCTTTTCATTTGCATGAGCACCAAGATCTGTGCACCAAGTTTTCACAATATTGCTGGACCCATGAACAGTATTGTTAATGTAGAAAAACAACCTACGCCAGTATCCAATCGAATCTTTGGGAGTGGTCATCATGAGGAGTAATACTGTTAAAGGAGCAAAAAACATTGAGTAGTGGTTGTTTGTTAAGCGCATTGCAGTACATCTCGAAAAGAATGATTTTATTAACAACGTTTGGATGCAATTGTGCAATTGCAATTTTATAATATTCGCACACGCTAAGATAGAAAGGGGTTAATGGAAGTCGTAGATTTCCATGAGAGATAGTGGCTTCGTAAATGGTAATGATGTCTTTGGGTGGGGCATCGACCCTATCTTCTGTCGATGGTGCAGTGGGTGAGAATTGAGCTAATAATGGGTAGTGTTGTTTTAGGGTTTCGATCTTTTCAGTCGTCATATATGAAATGAATGCACTTGGTGTGTTTGCAGATGATGATGATGCCATTTTGATTATGTGCGTAGATGTGGTAATGAATTTGAATTAAGCAAAGTATAAATCGCTAAATTGAAGGTAGTGAGTATGGAATTCGATAAAGCTCAATTGCAAAGAAACTGATTGTGAAAGCGTAAAGTTTGTAATGCGAGTTACTTTGCTATTTATAATTAAAATGGAGACGAGGAAGTCGTAAGGGTAATAATTAATTTTTAATGGTTAAAATTATTGCAACGCGTCAATGGTAACTAAATAGCCGTTACAGCGTTGCTCGATTTGACAGGTTATTCAGAATTACAGCAGCTATTACGCGTTATCATTGCGAAAGTTAATGGTAATAAATTAACGGTGAATAATTATTAAGACTTGATGCAAAGGTATTTTTTAAACAGCAAACTTTATTTTTAGAGTTTATCATGCTACATTTTTTATGCAAAAAATGTACCATAATAAACTGGGAGGACTTGATCATATACATAGCATTGTATATGCATATTTTAAGTTCTAAAGGCTAAAAACAGAGGTTACGCGATGTATGCTAAAAGGAATTGGAAGATCCGCTAAGAGTTGAGTTCGCGGATCAGATTGCGTATTAATAAACATTGCGCTTTCTTTTCGCTAAGTCAACGCGGATGATAAGACAATTCGCACACTGCGAATATTCTGGAAACTATAAATAGGGAGCTTGGCCTCTCATTTATAGGTTGTTGATTCTCTGCCATTTGCTCTAGCCATTGTGATTTTCACTTGTGACTTTGCCGAAGGAACTTTTGCATTGTGTTAAGGTGAATTATGCTAATTAACATTCAAGACCGGGTCGGGGTGGTTGATCACTTGAATGATAAAGTGAAAGACGATCATCAAGGCCTAAAACAATCATCAAACATCTCATTCCACCACTTTAATCTCATTGCACTCAATCCTTCATTAAGTATCTTTAATATAGATTGATCATTGATGAATTAGTGTCACTGCTCTCAGATGTGGTGGATAGGGTAGGTTCAATCCTAAGAGGATTGGGTTCCCTGATCCTCACGGGTTGAGCTTGTTGAGCTACCCTAGGGCATTTCAGATAAGTGGAGGATTAGCTGGCCCGGGTGGTTGAACTACAGGTTCCTCTACAACTGCTAGGGCTGGAACCACGGCTGGTTCAACTTGTTCTTGTTGTACGGGGTTCGGAAGAGGTATACCTACCGCCTCAAAGTAAGAATGCATTCTAGCGTCTAGGGGTTCAGCTAGCCTCACCAACCAAATCGGGATTGGTGCAGTGAACTGATTATCGGAAATCACCGGGGTATTCATCGTTACCTCCCCAAAGCGAACCATCTGCATTCCCTGTGTACCTGGAACAAATATATTTGCATTTGTGCAAGCAGTTATAGCATCTTGAATAAAGATACAGAAAAATCTTTCGCAAGGAATATATGCATTCCTTGTCTTATCCACTTGAGCTTGTACCAGATCCCACAAAATTTCTGCATAGTCTGGATTTTCTACTCTTGTGAATGAGTAGAAAAGCTTCAGCATAGGGACCGTTAAGCTATCAGATCCACTTCTTGTCATAAGAAGATACCTGTTGATGATCGAGAAGATCACATACCACCGGAAGTGTAGATACTTCTTTTGAAACTTAGTCGGGGTAACATTTGTGTCTCCACTATATCCAAGTTGGAATACAGAATTCATCATCTGTTGAGTAGATGGAAATGCAGGAGCATTGTTCACTAGAGGAAGTCTTAATATCCTCCTGAAATCAGCCTTTGTTATTCTCCTCAAACCATTAACTCCTCTTAGTTCAAACTCGAATCTAGCAACATCTCCTTGTGGATTAGCAGTAGTGGGTTGTGTAGCCTCAACAAACTTGATAGTTCTGTTGAGAAGTCTCAAGTCTGTATCTGGTACACTGACAGTCGAGCTTAAAGCAGGCCACAGTTGATGCCTTTCCAGAATAGCAATCTAAAAATTGCCAGGAATGTTGGTCTCAGAGTTGATGAAATGATTGTTCGCCATTTAGCTGTTTGAATAAGAAATAGAAGACCACAATATGTTATCATAAAGCACATATCTCTATTCTTATTTCCTTTGAAGTCCTTTGAATTTTTAAGTTTTATGATTGTTATGGATTTTCTAAGTTATAAAAATTATTTATTCAAATTTATTCACAAGTATTTGATAATTATGATATTCAAATAAGCATTCAAACAATTATCATGAATAATCAAACATGATCAACCAAAAATCCAACAACACTTAGTAAATTGTCAAACCATGAACAGATTCGGTAACCATGAAATGTTACAGACTAGGTAACCAAATATGCTTTTCTTTTCATTTAAATGTACTAGATTTATCATGTAAGTTTTTCAAAATCAAATTATGAAAGTTTTAAGGTACCAGAAGTCAGACTCGGTATCAAACCAAAAACCAGATTCAGTATCTTCAAAAGTCACATATTATCACTTAAACATGCATATCTAGTCATTTATCACCCAAGTTCATAACCAGAAACAATTTAAAACACAAAAGATCAGATTAACATGTCTTCATGTTGAACAGACTCGGTAACTGTAGCAAGAACACATTCGGTATATATAGAATTCATTAAACACGAATTAATTATGCAATCTAAATCGTTTCTTTGATAGATCAACTAATTTAACACTGAATAGACTTTATCTCATGTCAATAAACCAAATCAATAGGTTTTAATCGAAGAATTAGAGTTGTAAACTCAGATTTGATTTTTCAACAATTTTTAAAATTGAGTGTCTTATTCCTGTTAGTTTTGATCTTTTCTGGTTTATAACCTTTCATTTAACTCGGATCTATAACAAGTATATCATAAATTTGATTAAAATTAGAAATTACCAAAGAATTGAAGTGATTAAAGAACGGACTCTGTAGATTAGAACAGACTCGGTAAGCTTAATCAGATTCGGTATGCAACTAAGAAAGCGTAGGAAACTTTGGCTTTGACTCTTCTATTTATAGATGCCAAAATTAGGTCAAAATTGGGCCTTACCGAATGGGCCTAATATACCGAATGCAGTCCACTTTAAAAATTTTAAACAAATACACTTCAAACTTTGACAACTCTATATCAACAAATTCACAAGTTTATTATTCTCTCATAAAACAACATGTCTGAGTGAATTTTACAGATTTTGAGACTTGCCGAATCTGCACTGTTTGGATGTCAGATTCGGTATGATGCTAAAAATAGCATTTATTCATGAAAAATACAAATCTTTTTGGATTTTAATTTATAAATTTTCTAAAATCAAGATTTGTACTAAGAAAAACTTTAAAATATGTACAAAGCACAAATCTTCAGTGATACCAATTGTTAAAACGAGTTGCATATTGAGATGTATACAAGCCAAAGTGAATTTTAACAGATTAAAACAAAAAAATTTATGAATTCACTTTTGAAGAACGATTTTATTTTTCGGTTTCTCCATTTTCTCCCCCTCAAAATATGATATACAGTTAAGTAGATCCCATTTTGATATGTCCCAAGAAAATTAATTACTCCCCCTTGAAATATGATATCAATCAGTTACCTCCCCCTATCATAACTATTGAACTAAAAACCCAGGAAGTTATCACTAAAACAAAAGCTTCCCCTTAAATGATAATATCTAAAGCACAAGAAATCAGTTGCAACCCCCTAGAAATTATCTACTCCCCCTAAACACAAGATCCCAGGTATAAGTCCCAATAGAACTAAGGAATGTTTAGCACTATACTTCACCATGCCAATCTGTTGAATCAAGAACTTTAGCCTAACTTCATCTAAAGGTTTAGTGAACATGTCGGCTAATTGTACTTTGGTAGGCACGAAGTATAATTCTACATCTCCCTTTTCAACATGGTCCTTAATGAAATGATAACGAATATCTATGTGTTTGGTCTTAGAATGCTGGACCGGGTTGCTAGTAATTGCAATTGCACTCTGTGAATCACAATATATCGGGGTCTTAGTGATCTTAAAGCCATAGTCTAGTAGTTGAGTTTGCATCCACAAAACTTGTGAATAACAATGAGCTGCAGAAATGTACTCAGACTCAGCTGTTGACAATGCAACACAGTTTTGTTTCTTGGATGACCAACTAACCTATTCCTCAACATCTGAATTGATTCAGATGTGCTTTTCCTATCAACATGGCAACCGCTATGATCCGCATCAGTATAAGCAGTGAGAGTGAAATCAGATCCATGTGGATACCAGATTCCAAGATTAGGAGTACCTTTTAGGTATTGAAAAATCCTAACCACTGCTTTGGAGTGAGATTTCTTAGGGTTGGACTGAAAGCGGGCACATATAGTTACAACGAGTGTAATGTCTGGTCTACTTGCAGTCAGATACATTCAAGAGCCAACCATACTTCGATAAAGAGTTATATCAAAGGGTCCTCCATTTTCATCAGCGTTTAACAAAGTCCTCATTGGGGTTGACATTGTTCTCAAATCAAATCAGTCATTTTAAAACGTTTTAGCATGTCGTTAATGTATTTTGTTTGACTGATAAAAATGCCATTTGGGAGTTGTTTGACTTGTAACCCCAAGAAGAAATTGAGTTGGTCAAGCATGCTCATTTCGAATTTGTGGGCCATAAGTGAAATGTCCCATTCTTATTGATTAAAAATGTTCCATATTAATTGATTTCGTTGCGAGGTTTTGACCTCTATATGAGACGTTTTTCAAAGACTGCATTCATTTTAAAACAAACCATAACCTTTATTTCATCAATAAAGGTTTAAAAAGCTTTACGTAGATTATCAAATAATGATAATCTAAAATATCTTGTTTACACACGACTATTACATAATGGTTTACAATACAAATATGTTACAACGAAATAAGTTTCTTGAATGCAGTTTTTACACAATATCATACAAGCATGGACTCCAAATCTTGTCCTTATTTAAGTATGCGACAGCGGAAGCTCTTAATAATCACCTGAGAATAAACATGCTTAAAACGTCAACAAAAATTGTTGGTGAGTTATAGGTTTAACCTATATATATCAAATCGTAATAATAGACCACAAGATTTCATATTTCAATATACATCCCATACATAGAGATAAAAATCATTCATATGGTGAACACCTGGTAACCGACATTAACAAGATGCATATATAAGAATATCCCTATCATTCCGGGACACCCTTCGGATATGATATAAATTTCGAAGTACTAAAGCATCCGGTACTTTGGATGGGGTTTGTTAGGCCCAATATATCTATCTTTAGGATTCGCGTCAATTAGGGTGTCTGTTCCCTAATTCTTAGATTACCAGACTTAATAAAAAGGGGCATATTCGATTTCGATAATTCAACCAAAGAATGTAGTTTCACGTACTTGTGTCTATTTTGTAAATTATTTATAAAACCTGCATGTATTCTCATCCCAAAAAATATTAGATTTTAAAAGTGGGACTGTAAGTCACTTTCACAAATTTTTACTTCGTCGTGAAGTAAGACTTGGCCACTGGTCGATTCACGAACCTATAACAAATATGTACATATATATCAAAGTATGTTCAAAATATATTTACAACACTTTTAATACATTTTGATGTTTTAAGTTCATTAAGTCAGCTGTCCTCGTTAGTAACCTACAACTAGTTGTCCACAGTTAGATGTACAGAAATAAATCGATATATATTATCTTGAATCAATCCACGACCCAGTGTATACATATCTCAGTATTGATCACAACTCAAACTATATATATTTTGGAATCAACCTCAACCCTGTATAGCTAACTCCAACATTCACATATAGAGTGTCTATGGTTGTTCCGAAATATATATAGATGTGTCGACATGATAGGTCGAAACATTTTATACGTGTCTATGGTATCTCAAGATTACATAATATACAATACAAGTTGATTAAGTTATGGTTGGAATAGATTTGTTACCAATTTTCACGTAGCTAAAATGAGTAGTTTTTACCAATTTTGTTTTGCTCGCCATTTCTTCGTTTCTAATCCGTTTTGAGTGATTTAAGCGGCCACTGTTTCGTATTGAACTTGAATTTATGAAACTAAACAGAAAAGGTATAGGTTTATAGTCAGAAATACAAGTTAAAAGTCATTTTTGAAAGAGGTAGTCATTTCCGTCGAAAGAATGACATCTTGATGACTGTTTTGAAAAACATAATTTCACTTTGAGTTTAACCATGATTTTTGGATATGGTTTCATGTTCATAAGAAAAATCATTTTCCCAGAAGTATAGCTTTTAAATCAAAGTTTTTCATAGTTTTTAATTATCCAAACCAAAACAGCCCCCGGTTGTAACTACGACGGCGTAAATCCGGTTTTATGGTGTTTATCGTGTTTTCGGGTTTTAAATCATTAAGTTAGCATATCATATAGATATAGATCATATGTGTAGTTGATTTTAAAAGTGTAGTTAGAAGGATTAACTTTATTTGCGAACAAGTTTAAAATTAACTAAACTATGTTCTAGTGATTACTAGTTTACCACTTCGAATATGATAGCTTTTTATGTATGAATCGAATGATGTTATGAACATCATTACTACCTTAAGTTCCTTGGATAAACCTACTGGAAAAGAGAAAAATGGATCTAGCTTCAACGGATCCTTGGATGGCTCGAAGTTCTTGAAGCAGAATCATGACACGAAAACAAGTTCAAGTAAGATCATCACTTGAAATAAGATCGTTATAGTTATAGAAATTGAACCAAAGTTTGAATATGGTTATTACCTTATATTAGAATGATAACCTACTGTAAGAAACAAAGATTTCTTGAGGTTGGATGATCACCTTACAAGATTGGAAGTGAGCTAGCAAACTTGAAAGTATTCTTAATTTTATGTAACTAGAACTTGTAGAATTTATGAAGAACACTTAGAACTTGAAGATAGAACTTGAGAGAGATCAATTAGATGAAGAAAATTGAAGAATGAAAGTGTTTGTAGGTGTTTCTGGTCGTTGGTGTATGGATTAGATATAAAGGATATGTAATTTTGTTTTCATGTAAATAAGTCATGAATGATTACTCATATTTTTGTAATTTTATGAGATATTTCATGCTAGTTGCCAAATGATGGTTCCCACATGTGTTAGGTGACTCACATGGGCTGCTAAGAGCTGATCATTGGAGTGTATATACCAATAGTACATACATCTAAAAGCTGTTTATTGTACGAGTACGAATACGGGTGCATACGAGTAGAATTGTTGATGAAACTGAACGAGGATGTAATTGTAAGCATTTTTGTTAAGTAGAAGTATTTTGATAAGTGTCTTGAAGTATTTCAAAAGTGTATGAATACATATTAAAACACTACATGTATATACATTTTAACTGAGTCGTTAAGTCATCGTTAGTCGTTACATGTAAGTGTTGTTTTGGAACCTTTAGGTTAACGATCTTGTTAAATATTGTTAACCCAATGTTTATAATATCAAATGAGATTTTAAATTATTATATTATCATGATAATATGATGTATGAATATCTCTTAATATGATATATATACATTAAATGTCGTTACAACGATAATCGTTACATATATGTCTCGTTTCAAAATCATTAAGTTAGTAGTCTTGCTTTTACATATGTAGTTCATTGTTAATATACTTAATGATATGTTTAATTATCATAATATCATGTTAACTATATATATATCCATATATATGTCATCATATAGTTTTTACAAGTTTTAACGTTCGTGAATCACCGGTCAACTTGGGTGGTCAATTGTCTATATGAAACCTATTTCAATTAATCAAGTCTTAACAAGTTTGATTGCTTAACATGTTGGAAACACTTAATCATGTAAATAACAATTTCATTTAATATATATAAACATGGAAAAGTTCGGGTCACTACAGTATCTACCCGTTAAATAAATTTCGTCCCGAAATTTTAAGTAGTTGGAGGTGTTGACGTATCTTCTGGAAATATGTGCGGGTATTTCTTCTTTATCTGATCTTCTCATTCCCAGGTGAACTCGGGTCCTCTACGAGCATTCCATCGAACCTTAACAATTGGTATCTTGTTTTGTTTAAGTCTTTTAACCTCATGATCCATTATTTCGACGGGTTCTTCGATGAATTGAAGTTTTTCGTTGATTTGGATTCCGTCTAATGGAATAGTGAGATCTTCTGTAGCAAAACATTTCTTCAAATTCGAGACGTGGAAAGTGTTATGTACAGCCGTGAGTTGTTGAGGTAACTCAAGTCGGTAAGCTACTGGTCCGACACGATCAATAATCTTGAATGGTCCAATATACCTTAGATTTAATTTACCTCGTTTACCAAATAGAACAACGCCTTTCCAAGGTGCAACCTTAAGCATGACCATCTCTCCAATTTCAAATTCTATATCTTTTCTTTTAATGTCGGCGTAGCTCTTTTGTCGACTTTGGGCGGTTTTCAACCGTTGTTGAATTTGGATGATCTTCTCGGTAGTTTCTTGTATTATCTCCGGATCCGTAATCTGTCTATCCCCCACTTCACTCCAACAAATTGGAGACCTGCACTTTCTACCATAAAGTACTTCAAATGGCGCCATCTCAATGCTTGAATGGTAGCTGTTGTTGTAGGAAAATTCTGCTAACGGTAGATGTCGATCCCAACTGTTTTCGAAATGAATAACACATGCTCGTAGCATGTCTTCAAGCGTTTTTATCGTCCTTTCACTTTGCCCATCAGTTTGTGGATGATAGGCAGTACTCATGTCTAGACGATTTCCTAATGCTTGCTTTAATGTCTGCCAGAATCTTGAAATAAATCTGCCATCCCTATCAGAGATAATAGAGATTGGTATTCCATGTCTGGAGACGACTTCCTTCAAATACAATCGTGCTAACTTCTCCATCTTGTCATCTTCTCTTATTGGCAGGAAGTGTGCTGATTTGGTGAGACGATCAACTATTACCCAAATAGTATCAAAACCACTTGCAGTCCTTGGCAATTTAGTGATGAAATCCATGGTAATGTTTTCCCATTTCCATTCCGGGATTTCGGGTTGTTGAAGTAGACCTGATGGTTTCTGATGCTCCGCTTTGACCTTAGAACACGTCAAACATTCCCCTACATATTTAGCAACATTGGCTTTCATACCCGGCCACCAAAAATGTTTCTTGAGATCCTTGTACATCTTCCCCGTTCCAGGATGTATTGAGTATCTGGTTTTATGAGCTTCTTTAAGTACCATTTCTCTCATATCTCCAAATTTTGGTACCCAAATCCTTTCAGCCCTATACCAGGTTCCGTCTTCCCGAATATTAAGATGCTTCTCTGATCCTTTGGGTATTTCATTCTTTAAATTTCTCTCTTTTAAAACTCCTTGTTGCGCCTCCTTTATTTGAGTAGTAAGGTTATTGTGAATCATTATATTCATAGATTTTACTCGAATGGGTTCTCTGTCCTTTCTACTCAAGGCGTCGGCTACCACATTTGCCTTCCCCGGGTGGTAACGAATCTCAAAGTCGTAATCATTCAACAATTCAATCCACCTACGCTGCCTCATATTCAGTTGTTTCTGATTAAATATGTGTTGAAGACTTTTGTGGTCAGTATATATAATTCTTTTGACCCCATATAAGTAGTGCCTCCAAGTCTTTAATGCAAAAACAACTGCGCCTAATTCTAAATCATGCGTCGTATAATTTTGCTCGTGAATCTTCAATTGTCTAGACGCATAAGCAATTACCTTCGATCGTTGCATTAATACACAACTGAGACCTTGCTTTGAGGTGTCACAATATATCACAAAATCATCATTCCCTTCAGGCAATGACAATATAGGTGCCGTAGTTAGCTTTTTCTTCAATAACTGAAACGCCTTCTCTTGTTCATCCTTCCATTCAAATTTTTTCCCTTTATGCGTTAATGCAGTCAAGGGTTTTGCTATTTTGGAGAAATCTTGGATGAATCTTCTGTAGTAACCAGCCAATCCTAAAAATTGACGTATATGCTTCGGAGTTTTTGGGGTTTCCCACTTTTCAACGGTTTCGATCTTTGCCTGGTCCACTTGGATACCTTCTTTGTTCACTATGTGACCGAGGAATTGAACTTCTTCCAACCAAAATGCACACTTTGAAAACTTAGTGTACAGTTTTTCTTTCCTCAATACTTCTAGCACTTTTCTCAAATGTTCTTCGTGCTCTTGATCATTCTTTGAGTAAATAAGTATGTTATCGATGAAAACAATGACAAACTTGTCAAGATATGACCCACACACTCGGTTTATAAGGTCCATGAACACAGCTGGTGTGTTAGTCAATCCAAACGGCATAACCATAAACTCGTAATGACCATAACGCGTCCTAAAAGCAGTTTTTGGAATATCATCCTCCTTTACTCGCATTTGATGATATCCAGAACGTAAATCGATCTTCGAATAAACCGACGAGCCTTGTAGTTGATCAAATAAGTCGTCAATTCTCGGCAGTGGATAACGGTTTTTGATGGTAAATTTGTTCAACTCTCTGTAGTCAATGTACAACCTAAATGTACCATCTTTCTTCTTGACAAACAAAACAGGAGCTCCCCACGGTGATGTGCTTGGTTGAATGAAACCACGCTCTAAAAGTTCTTGTAATTAGCTTTGCAGTTCTTTCATCTCGCTGGGTGCGAGTCTGTAAGGAGCACGAGCTATTGGTGCAGCTCCTGGTACAAGATCTATTTGAAATTCAACGGATCGATGTGGGGGTAATCCCGGTAATTCTTTCGGAAATACATCGGGAAATTCTTTTGCGACGTGAACATCATTGATGCTCTTTTCTTTAGTTTGTACTTTCTCGACGTGTGATAGAACAGCATAGCAACCTTTTCTTATTAGTTTTTGTGCCTTCAAATTACTAATAAGATGTAGCTTCATGTTGCCCTTTTCTCCGTACACCATTAAGGGTTTTCCTTTTTCTCGTATAATGCGAATTGCATTTTTGTAACAAACGATCTCTGCTTTCACTTCTTTCAACCAGTCCATACCGATTATCACATCAAAACTCCCTAACTCTACTGTTATCAAGTCAATCTTAAACGTTTCGCTAACCAGTTTAATTTCTCGATTCCGACATATATTATCTGCTGAAATTAATTTACCATTTGCTAATTCGAGTATAAATTTACTATCCAAAGGCGTCAATGGACAACTTAATTTAGCACAAAAATCTCTACTCATATAGCTTCTATCCGCACCCGAATCAAATAAAACGTAAGCACATTTATTGTCAATAAGAAACGTACCTGTAACAAGCTCCGGGTCTTCCTGTGCCTCTGCCGCATTAATATTGAAAACTCTTCCACGGCCTTGTCCATTCGTGTTCTCCTGGTTTGGGCAATTTCTAATAATGTGGCCCGGTTTTCCACATTTATAACAAACTACATTGGCATAACTTGCTCCGACACTACTTGCTCCGCCATTACTCGTTTCGACACCATTTGTTCCTTTCGTTCTGTTAACCCCTGGTCCGTAGACCTCACACTTCACCGCGCTATGACCATTTCTTTTACACTTGTTGCAAAATTTGGTGCAGAACCCTGAGTGATACTTTTCACACCTTTGGCATAGTTGCTTCTGATTGTTGTTGTTGTTGCGGTTATTATTGTTGTTGGGGTGATTGTTGTAGTGACCCGAACTATTCCATGTTTATATATATTAATTAAGATTGATATTTACATGATTAAATGTTTCCAACATGTTAAGCAATCAAACTTGTTAAGACTTGATTAATTGAAATATGTTTCATATAGACAATTGACCACCCAAGTTGACTGGTGATTCACGAACGTTAAAACTTGTAAAAACTATATGATGACATATATATGGATATATATATATATATATATATAGTTAACATGATACTATGATAAGTATACATATTATTAAGTATATTAACAATGAACTACATATGTAAAAACAAGACTACTAACTTAATGATTTTTAAACGAGACATATATGTAACGATTATCGTTGTAAAGACATTTAATGTATATATATCATATTAAGAGATATTCATACATGATAATATCATGATAATATAATAATTTAAAATCTCATTTGATATTATAAACATTGGGTTAACAACATTTAACAAGATCGTTAACCTAAAGGTTTCAAAACAACACTTACATGTAACGACTAACGATGACTTAACGACTCAGTTAAAATGTATATACATGTAGTGTTTTAATATGTATTTATACACTTTTGAAAGACTTCAATACACTTATCAAAATACTTCTACTTAACAAAAATGCTTACAATTACATCCTCGTTCAGTTTCATCAACAATTCTACTCGTATGCACCCGTATTCGTACTCGTACAATACACAGCTTTTAGATGTATGTACTATTGGTATATACACTCTAATGATCAGCTCTTAGCAGCCTATGTGAGTCACCTAACACATGTGGGAACCATCATTTGGCAACTAGCATGAAATATCTCATAAAATTACAAAAATATGAGTAATCATTCATGACTTATTTACATGAAAACAAAATTACATATCCTTTATATCTAATCCATACACCAACGACCAAAAACACCTACAAACACTTTCATTCTTCAATTTTCTTCATCTAATTGATCTCTCTCAAGTTCTATCTTCAAGTTCTAAGTGTTCTTCATATATTCTACAAGTTCTAGTTACATAAAATCAAGAATACTTTCAAGTTTGCTAGCTCACTTCCAATCTTGTAAGGTGATCATCCAACCTCAAGAAATCTTTGTTTCTTACAGTAGGTTATCATTCTAATACAAGGTAATAATCATATTCAAACTTTGGTTCAATTTCTATAACTATAACAATCTTATTTCAAGTGATGATCTTACTTGAACTTGTTTTCGTGTCATGATTCTGCTTCAAGAACTTCGAGCCATCCAAGGATCCGTGGAAGCTAGATCTATTTTCCTCTTTTCCAGTAGGTTTATCCAAGGAACTTAAGATAGTAATGATGTTCATAACATCATTCGATTCATACATATAAAGCTATCTTATTCGAAGGTTTAAACTTGTAATCACTAGAACATAGTTTAGTTAATTCTAAACTTGTTTGCAAACAAAAGTTAATCCTTCTAAATTGACTTTTAAAATCAACTAAACACATGTTCTATATCTATATGATATGCTAACTTAATGATTTAAAACCTGGAGACACGAAAAACACCGTAAAACCGGATTTACGCCGTCGTAGTAACACCGCGGGCTGTTTTGGGTTAGTTAATTAAAAACTATGATAAACTTTGATTTAAAAGTTGTTATTCTGAGAAAATGATTTTTATTATGAACATGAAACTATATACAAAAATTATGGTTAAACTCAAAGTGGAAGTATGTTTTCTAAAATGGTCATCTAGACGTCGTTCTTTCGACTGAAATGACTACCTTTACAAAAATGACTTGTAACTTATTTTTCCGACTATAAACCTATAATTTTTCTGTTTAGATTCATAAAATAGAGTTCAATATGAAACCATATCAATTTGATTCACTCAAAACGGATTTAAAATGAAGAAGTTATGGGTAAAACAAGATTGGATAATTTTTCTTATTTTAGCTACGTGAAAATTGGTAACAAATCTATTCCAACCATAACTTAATCAACTTGTATTGTATATTTTGTAATCTTGAGATACCATAGACACGTATACAATGTTTCGACCTATCATGTCGACACATCTATATATATTTCGGAACAACCATAAACACTCTATATGTGAATGTTGGAGTTAGCTATACAGGGTTGAGGTTGATTCCAAAATATATATAGTTTGAGTTGTGATCAATAATGAGATACGTATACACTGGGTCGTGGATTGATTCAAGATAATATTTATTGATTTATTTCTGTACATCTAACTGTGAACAACTAGTTGTAGGTTACTAACGAGGACAGCTGACTTAATAAACTTAAAACATCAAAATATATTAAAAGTGTTGTAAATATATTTTGAACATACTTTGATATATATGTATATATTGTTATAGGTTCGTGAATCAACCAGTGGCCAAGTCATACTTCCCGACGAAGTAAAAATCCGTGAAAGTGAGTTATAGTCCCACTTTTAAAATCTAATATTTTTGGGATGAGAATACATGCAGGTTTTATAAATGATTTACAAAATAGACACAAGTACGTTAAACTACATTCTATGGTTGAATTATCGAAATCGAATATACCCCTTTTTATTAAGTCTGGTAATCTAAGAATTAGGGAACAGATATCCTAATTGACGCGAATCCTAAAGATAGATCTATTGGGCTTAACAAACCCCATCCAAAGTACCGGATGCTTTAGTACTTCGAAATTTATATCATATCCGAAGGGTGTCCCGGAATGATGGGGATATTCTTATATATGCATCTTGTTAATGTCGGTTACCAGGTGTTCACCATATGAATGATTTTTATCTCTATGTATGGGATGTGTATTGAAATATGAAATCTTGTGGTCTATTATTATGATTTGATATATATAGGTTAAACCTATAACTCACCAACATTTTTGTTGACGTTTTAAGCATGTTTATTCTCAGGTGATTATTAAAAGCTTCCGCTGTCGCATACTTAAATAAGGACGAGATTTGGAGTCCATGCTTGTATGATATTGTGTAAAAACTGCATTCAAGAAACTTATTTTGTTGTAACATATTTGTATTGTAAACCATTATGTAATGGTCGTGTGTAAACAGGATATTTTAGATTATCATTATTTGATAATCTACATAAAGGTTTTTAAACCTTTATTGATGAAATAAAGGTTATGGTTTGTTTTAAAATGAATGCAGTCTTTGAAAAACGTCTCATATAGAGGTCAAAACCTCGCAACGAAATCAATTAATATGGAACGTTTTTAATCAATAAGAACGGGACATTTCAGTTGGTATCCGAGCGTTGGTCTTAGAGAACCAGAATTTTGCATTATTGTGTCTTATCGAGTTTGTTAGGATGCATTAGTGAGTCTGGACTTCGACCGTGTTTACTTGAAAAATGATTGCTTAACAAATTTTGTTGGAAACTATATATTTTTAACATGTGAATATTATGTGATATATTAATCTCTTAACGCGTTTGATATTATGTGATAGATGTCTACCTCTAGAACAAGTCCCATTGACTCACCTAATAATAATGAAGAGTCAAATGTAAATTGGAATGATTCGTGGACTGATTCACAAGTTCCCGAAGAGGAACCGGAAGAAGAGTCGGAACCGGAAGAAGAATCGAAACCGGAAGAAGAATCGGAACCGGATGAAGAAATAGAACCGGTGGGGGAAATAATAAAACGGTTAAGTAAAAGAAAATCCTCAACCAACCGACCAAGGTTAATTATGGTCAATGGTGTTTCCGCCAAGGAAGCAAAATATTGGGAGGATTACCAATTCTCCGATGAATCGGATTCTGACGAGAATTCCGATGATGTTATAGAAATTAGCCTAACTGAATTTAAAAAGGCAAAAGAAAATAATAAGGGAAAGGGAATAAAAATAGAGAAATCTAATTCCAACCCCGATGAACTTTATATGTATCGTCAACCCCCAAAGTCCTTAAGTTGTAACAATGACCCGGAAACCTCTAAACCACCAGGTTTTTCTAAACCAATGTGGAAAACGACGGCTCGTATTAGGGGAACATCATATATCCCTAGAAACTTGGCAAAACGAACCAAAACCGAAGAAGAAGAAACAAGCGAGTTGGAATAAGATAGTTGTATTCGTCTGGTGTAATATATGTAATATAGTATGCTTATGCTTTATGATATATGTAAAAATTGCTTGTATTAATAAGTATTTTTTTTTATGAATCTAACTATTGTCTATTTTACAGTATAAAAACACAAAATGGATAGACAACCCAATATTTTAAGAGACCTACCCAGAGACATGATTGATGAAATCTTGTCTAGAGTCGGTCAGAATTCTTCGGCACAACTATTTAAGGCGAGATCAGTTTGTAAGACATTCGAAGAACGTTTCAAGAATGCCTTGGTTTATAAAAGGCTTTCGTTCGAAAGATGGGGGATATCACATTGGGAAATCCATAAGTTACGATGTGTTTACTTTGACGCATATATTGCGGGGAACCCAAATGCTATTTTACGCAATGGGTTAAGAAATTATTTTGACTCAATATATCCGAATATTGGACTTCGTGATTTAGAAAAAGCGGCTAACATGCAACATAAAGAAGCATGTTATGCTTACGGATTAGTAATGTTCGCTTCTCACCAAAGTGAGAACAAGAACATCGGGCTACAACTATTAAACAAAACGTTCCCACAAGTGACAGAGTCGGTAATTGGGGTAAGAAATGAGGTTTTTAGATTGTTACGGGACTGTTGGACATTACGTAACCCTCGTCCCTTTGACGACGTTACAACGCGATGTCTTATCAACGGCCATAACGGTTATGTTCCACAAGACCAAGGATGAGAAGTAATCCTAGTAAAACCAGAATGCATGACTTGTTTCTGGACGTATGAATTACGTGTCTTTATTGCCTTTGCTGAACGGCTTGTGTACTAGCTAGAATTATCTTCACAACCATCTTGTATCAAATTTATTGTGTGCTATATTTCATGCTATATGTAAAATAAGCGGTATTGTAAGTTTGTAAAATATTGTGTAAAAGTTTGAACGCGAAATATTATTATAATCAGTTTTTCATATAGAATTGTAGTAGTTGAATTGTATATTAGCTACTAAGTATGAACTTAACGGGTAGGTACTACCCGAATTTAAACTTATAAAACGCTAATATGAAGAAAAATCTTTTATAAATGAGTTCATATTATGCTACGAAATACTATTAACTACTCTTAATATTCTGTATGATTAACTTGTTCCATTTGACTATTTTGAAGGAAATGGCACCGACTACTCGACACACCGTGAATATGAATGAAGAGGAATTCCGTACTTTTCTAGCTTCAAACATAGCCGCAGTACAAGCTGCGCTACATACCAACAATAACCTTGGATCTAGCAGTACAGGAAATCGTGTAGGATGCACCTACAAAGAATTCACTGCCTGCAAACCTTTGGAATTTGATGGAACCGAAGGACCGATCGAATTGAAACGGTGGACCGAGAAGGTCGAATCGGTGTTTGCCATAAGTAAGTGTACTGAAGAGGACAAAGTGAAGTACGCTATGCATACCTTCACAGGTTCTACGTTAACATGGTGGAATACCTATCTAGAGCAAGTGGGACAAGACGATGCGTACGCACTACCGTGGTCAGCATTCAAGCACTTGATGAACGAGAAATACCGTCCCAGAACCGAGGTCAATAAGCTCAAGACAGAACTTAGAGGGTTACGAACCCAAGGATTTGATATTACCACGTACGAAAGACGATTCACAGAATTGTGCCTATTGTGTCCGGGAGCATTCGAAGATGAGGAAGAGAAGATCGACGCATTTGTGAAAGGATTACCGGAAAGAATCCAAGAAGATATAAGTTCACACGAGCCCGCCTCCATACAACAGGCATGTAGAATGGCTCACAAACTAGTGAACCAGATTGAAGAAAGAATTAAAGAACAGACTGCTGAAGAGGCCAATGTGAAGCAAGTCAAAAGAAAGTGGGAGGAAAACAGTGATAAGAATCACCAATACAACAACAACAGCAATTACAACAATAATCGCAACAATTATCCCAACAATCGCAACTACAACAAACGGCCCAACAACAACAACAACAACAACAACAACAACAGCAATTACAACAATCATCCTAACAACAATAATAACCGCAACAACAACAGCAATCAGAAGCAGCTATGCCAAAGGTGTGAAAAGTATCACTCGGGGTTCTGCACCAAATTTTGCAACAAGTGTAAAAGAAATGGTCATTGCGCGGCAAAGTGTGAGGTCTATGGACCAGGGGTTAATAGAACGAAAGGAACAAATGGTGTCGGAACGAGTAATGGCGGAGCAAGTAGTGTCAGAGCAAGTTATGCCAATGTAGTTTGTTATAAATGTGGAAAATCGGGCCACATTATTAGAAATTGCCCGAACCAGGAGAACACGAATGGACAAGGCCGCGGAAGAGTTTTCAATATTAATGCGGCAGAGGCACAGGAAGTCCCGGAGCTTGTTATGGGTACGTTTCTTATTGACAATAAATCTGCTTACGTTTTATTTGATTCGGGTGCGGATAGAAGCTATATGAGTAGAGATTTTTGTGCTAAATTAAGTTGTCCATTGACGCCTTTGGATAATAAATTTTTACTCGAATTAGCAAATGGTAAATTAATTTCAGCAGATAATATATGTCGGAATCGAGAAATTAAACTGGTTAGCGAGACATTTAAGATTGATTTGATACCAGTAGAGTTAGGGAGTTTTGATGTGATAATCGGTATGGACTGGTTGAAAGAAGTGAAAGCAGAGATCGTTTGTTACAAAAATGCAATTCGCATTATACGAGAAAAAGAAAAACCCTTAATGGTGTACGGAGAAAAGGGCAACACGAAGCTACATCTTATTAGTAATTTGAAGGCACAAAAACTAATAAGAAAAGGTTGCTATGCTATTCTAGCACACGTCGAGAAAGTACAAACTGAAGAAAAGAGCATCAATTATGTTCCCATTGCAAAAGAATTTCCCGATGTATTTCTGAAAGAATTACCAGGATTACCCCCACATCGATCCGTTGAATTTCAAATACATCTTGTACCAGGAGCTGCACCAATAGCTCGTGCTCCTTACAGACTCACACCCAGCGAGATGAAAGAACTGCAAAGCCAATTACAAGAAATTTTAGAGCGTGGTTTCATTCGACCAAGCACATCACCGTGGGGAGCTCCTGTTTTGTTTGTCAAGAAGAAAGATGGTACATTCAGGTTGTGTATCGACTACCGTGAGTTAAACAAACTTACCATCAAGAACCGCTACCCACTACCGAGAATCGAAGACTTATTTGATCAACTACAAGGCTCGTCTGTTTATTCAAAGATTGACTTACGTTCCGGGTATCATCAAATGCGGGTGAAAGAAGATGATATTCCAAAGACTGATTTCAGAACACGTTACGGTCATTACGAGTTTATGGTCATGCCGTTTGTTTAACTAATGCACCAGCTGTGTTCATGGACCTTATGAACCGAGTGTGTGGACCATACCTTGACAAGTTTGTCATTGTTTTCATTGATGACATACTTATTTACTCAAAGAATGACCAAGAACACGGTGAACATTTGAGAAAGGTGTTAGAAGTATTGAGGAAGGAAGAATTGTACGCTAACTTTTCAATGTGTGCATTTTGGTTGGAAGAAGTTCAATTCCTCGGTCACATAGTGAACAAATAAGGTATTAAGGTGGATCCGGCAAAGACAGAAACTGTTGAAAAGTGGGAAACCCTGAAAACTCCGAAACACATACGCCAGTTTTTAGGACTAGCTGGTTACTACAGAAGGTTCATCCAAGACTTTTCCAGAATAGCAAAACCCTTGATTGCATTAACGCATAAAGGGAAGAAATTTGAATGGAATGATGAACAAGAGAAAGCGTTTCAGTTATTGAAGAAAAAGCTAACTACGGCACCTATATTGTCATTGCCTGAAGGGAATGATGATTTTGTGATTTATTGTGATGCATCAAAGCAA
Organism: Rutidosis leptorrhynchoides; assembly: GCF_046630445.1. NCBI lineage: Eukaryota > Viridiplantae > Streptophyta > Magnoliopsida > Asterales > Asteraceae > Rutidosis > Rutidosis leptorrhynchoides. Next base: position 343,182,883 of record NC_092338.1, on the reverse strand, counting down.
GGTCTCGGTTGTGTATTAATGCAACGAACGAAGGTGATTGCTTATGCGTCTAGACAATTGAAGATTCACGAACAAAATTATACGACGCATGATTTGGAATTAGGTGCGGTTGTTTTTGCATTAAAGACTTGGAGGCACTACTTATATGGGGTCAAAAGTATTATATATACCGACCACAAAAGTCTTCAACACATATTTAATCAGAAACAACTGAATATGAGGCAGCGTAGGTGGATTGAATTATTGAATGATTACGACTTTGAGATTCGTTACCACCTGGGGAAGGCAAATGTGGTAGCCGATGCCTTGAGCAGGAAGGACAGAGAACCCATTCGAGTAAAATCTATGAATACAATGATTCATAATAACCTTACTACTCAAATAAAGGAGGCGCAACAAGGAGTTTTAAAAGAGGGAAATTTAAAGGATGAAATACCCAAAGGATCGGAGAAGCATCTTAATATTCGGGAAGACGGAACCTGGTATAGGGCTGAAAGGATTTGGGTACCAAAATTTGGAGATATGAGAGAAATGGTACTTAAAGAAGCTCATAAAACCAGATACTCAATACATCCTGGAACGGGGAAGATGTACAAGGATCTCAAGAAACATTTTTGGTGGCCGGGTATGAAAGCCAATGTTGCTAAATACGTAGGAGAATGATTGACGTGTTCTAAGGTCAAAGCTGAGCATCAGAAACCATCAGGTCTACTTCAACAACCCGAAATCCCGAAATGGAAATGGGAAAACATTACCATGGATTTCATCACTAAATTGCCAAGGACTGCAAGTGGTTTTGATACTATTTGGGTAATAGTTGATCGTCTCACCAAATCAGCACACTTCCTGCCCATAAGAGAAGATGACAAGATGGAGAAGTTAGCACGACTGTATTTGAAGGAAGTCGTCTCCAGACATGGAATACCAATCTCTATTATCTCTGATAGGGATGGTAGATTTATTTCAAGATTCTGGCAGACATTACAGCAAGCATTATGAACTCGTCTAGACATGAGTACTGCCTATTATCCACAAACTGATGGGCAGAGCGAAAGGACGATACAAACGCTTGAAGACATGCTACGAGCATGTGTTATTGATTTCGGAAACAGTTGGGATCGACATCTACCGTTAGCAGAATTTTCCTACAACAACAGCTACCATTCAAGCATTGAGATGGTGCCGTTTGAAGCACTTTATGGTAGAAAGTGCAGGTCTCCGATTTGTTGGAGTGAAGTGGGGGATAGACAGATTACCGGTCCGGATATTATACAAGAAACTACCGAGAAGATCATCCAAATTCAATAACGGTTGAAAACCGCCCAAAGTCGACAAAAGAGCTACGCTGACATTAAAAGAAAAGATATAGAATTTGAAATTGGAGAGATGGTCATGCTTAAAGTTGCACCTTGGAAAGGCGTTGTTCGATTTGGTAAACGAGGGAAATTAAATCCAAGGTATATTGGACCATTCAAGATTATTGATCGTGTCGGACCAGTAGCTTACCGACTTGAGTTACCTCAACAACTCGCGGCTGTACATATCACTTTCCACGTCTCGAATTTGAAGTAATGTTTTGCTAAAGAAGATCTCACTATTCCGTTAGATGAAATCCAAATCAACGAAAAACTTCAATTCATCGAAGAACCCGTCGAAATAATGGATCGTGAGGTTAAAAGACTTAACCAAAACAAGATACCAATTGTTAAGGTTCGATGGAATGCTCGTAGAGGACCCGAGTTCACCTGGGAGCGTGAAGATCAGATAAAGAAGAAATACCCGCATCTATTTCCAGAAGATTCGTCAACACCTTCAACAGCTTAAAATTTCAGGACGAAATTTATTTAACGGGTAGGTACTGTAGTGACCCGAACTGTTCTATGTTTATATATATTAATTGAGATTGATATTTACATGATTAAATGTTTCCAACATGTTAAGCAATCAAACTTGTTAAGACTTGATTAATTGAAATATGTTTCATATAGACAATTGACCACCCAAGTTGACCGGTGATTCACGAACGTTAAAACTTGTAAAAACTATATGATGACATATATATGGATATATATATAGTTAACATGATACTATGATAAGTATAAATATTATTAAGTATATTAACAATGAACTACATATGTAAAAACAAGACTACTAACTTAATGATTTTTAAACGAGACATATATGTAACGATTATCGTTGTAAAGACATTTAATGTATATATATCATATTAAGAGATATTCATACATGATAATATAATAATTTAAAATCTCATTTGATATTATAAACATTGGGTTAACAACATTTAACAAGATCGTTAACCTAAAGGTTTCAAAACAACACTTACATGTAACGACTAACGATGACTTAACGACTCAGTTAAAATGTATATACATGTAGTGTTTTAATATGTATTTATACACTTTTGAAAGACTTCAATACACTTATCAAAATACTTCTACTTAACAAAAATGCTTACAATTACATCCTCGTTCAGTTTCATCAACAATTCTACTCGTATGCACCCGTATTCGTACTCGTACAATACACAGCTTTTAGATGTATGTATTATTGGTATATACACTCCAATGATCAGCTCTTAGCAGCCCATGTGAGTCACCTAACACATGTGGGAACCATCATTTGGCAACTAGCATGAAATATCTCATAAAATTACAAAAATATGAGTAATCATTCATGACTTATTTACATGAAAACAAAATTACATATCCTTTATATCTAATCCATACACCAACGACCAAAAACACCTACAAACACTTTAATTCTTCAATTTTCTTCATCTAATTGATCTCTCTCAAGTTTTATCTTCAAGTTCTAAGTGTTCTTCATATATTCTACAAGTTCTAGTTACATAAAATCAAGAATACTTTCAAGTTTGCTAGCTCACTTCCAATCTTGTAAGGTGATCATCCAACCTCAAGAAATCTTTGTTTCTTACAGTAGGTTATCATTCTAATACAAGGTAATAATCATATTCAAACTTTGGTTCAATATCTATAACTATAACAATCTTATTTCAAGTGATGATCTTACTTGAACTTGTTTTCGTGTCATGATTCTGCTTCAAGAACTTCGAGCCATCCAAGGATCTGTGGAAGCTAGATCCATTTTTCTCTTTTCCAGTAGGTTTATCCAAGGAAATTAAGGTAGTAATGATGTTCATAACATCATTCGATTCATACATATAAAGCTATCTTATTCGAAGGTTTAAACTTGTAATCACTAGAACATAGTTCAGTTAATTCTAAACTTGTTCGCAAACAAAAGTTAATCCTTCTAACTTGACTTTTAAAATCAACTAAACACATGTTCTATATCTATATGATATGCTAACTTAATGATTTAAAACCTGGAGACACGAAAAACACCGTAAAACCGGATTTACGCCGTCGTAGTAACACCGCGGGCTGTTTTGGGTTAGTTAATTAAAAACTATGATAAACTTTGATTTAAAAGTTGTTATTCTGAGAAAATGATTTTTATTATGAACATGAAACTATATACAAAAAATTATGGTTAAACTCAAAGTGGAAGTATGTTTTCTAAAATGGTCATCTAGACGTCGTTCTTTCGACTGAAATGACTACATTTACAAAAACGAATTGTAACTTATTTTTCCGACTATAAACCTATACTTTTTCTGTTTAGATTCATAAAATAGAGTTCAATATGAAACCATAGCAATTTGATTCACTCAAAACGGATTTAAAATGAAGAAGTTATGGGTAAAACAAGATTGGATAATTTTTCTCATTTTAGCTACGTGAAAATTGGTAACAAATCTATTCCAACCATAACTTAATCAACTTGTATTGTATATTATGTAATCTTGAGATACCATAGACACGTATACAATGTTTTGACCTATCATGTCGACACATCTATATATATTTCGGAACAACCATAGACACTCTATATGTGAATGTTGGAGTTAGCTATACAGGGTTGAGGTTGATTCCAAAATATATATAGTTTGAGTTGTGATCAATACTGAGATACGTATACACTGGGTCGTGGATTGATTCAAGATAATATTTATCGATTTATTTATGTACATCTAACTGTGGACAACTAGTTGTAGGTTACTAACGAGGACAGCTGACTTAATAAACTTAAAACATCAAAATATATTAAAAGTGTTGTAAATATATTTTGAACATACTTTGATATATATGTATATATTGTTATAGGTTCGTGAATCAACCAGTGGCCAAGTCTTACTTCCCGACGAAGTAAAAATTCGTGAAAGTGAGTTATAGTCCCACTTTTAAAATCTAATATTTTTGAGATGAGAATACATGCAGGTTTTATAAATGATTTACAAAATAGACACAAGTACGTGAAACTACATTCTATGGTTGAATTATCGAAATCGAATATGCCCCTTTTTATTAAGTCTGGTAATCTAAGAATTAGGGAACAGACACCCTAATTGACGCGAATCCTAAAGATAGATCTATTGGGCCTAACAAACCCCATCCAAAGTACCGGATGCTTTAGTACTTCGAAATTTATATCATATCCGAAGGGTGTCCCGGAATGATGGGGATATTCTTATATATGCATCTTGTTAATGTCGGTTACCAGGTGTTCACCATATGAATGATTTTTATCTCTATGTATGGGATGTGTATTGAAATATGAAATCTTGTGGTCTATTATTATGATTTGATATATATAGGTTAAACCTATAACTCACCAACATTTTTGTTAACGTTTTAAGCATGTTTATTCTCAGGTGATTATTAAAAGCTTCCGCTGTCGCATACTTAAATAAGGACGAGATTTGGAGTCCATGCTTGTATGATATTGTGTAAAAACTGCATTCAAGAAACTTATTTTGTTGTAACATATTTGTATTGTAAACCATTATGTAATGGTCGTGTGTAAACAGGATATTTTAGATTATCATTATTTGATAATCTACGTAAAGCTTTTTAAACCTTTATTGATGAAATAAAGGTTATGGTTTGTTTTAAAATGAATGCAGTCTTTTAAAAACGTCTCATATAGAGGTCAAAACCTCGCAACGAAATCAATTAATATGGAACGTTTTTAATCAATAAGAACGGGACATTTCAATTGTTGTAGTTGCTGTTGTTATTGTTGTTGTTGTTGTTGTTGTTGTTGTTGTTGTTGTTGTTGTTGTTGTTGTTGGGCCGTTTGTTGTAGTTGCGATTGATGTTGGGATTGTTGGGATAGTTGTTGCGATTATTGTTGTAATTGCTGCTGTTGTTGTGTTGGTGATTCTTATCACCGTTTTCCTCCCACTTCCTTTTGACTTGCTTCACATTGGCCTCTTCAGCTGCCTGTTCTTTAATTCTTTCCTCAATCTGGTTCACTAGTTTGTGAGCCATTCTACATGCCTGTTGTATGGAGACGGGCTCGTGTAAACTTATATCTTCTTAGATTCTTTCTGGTAATCCTTTCACAAACGCGTCGATCTTCTCTTCCTCATCTTCGAATGCTCCCGGACACAATAGGCACAATTCTGTGAATCATCTTTCGTACGTGGTAATATCGAATCCTTGGGTTCGTAACCCTCTAAGTTCTGTCTTGAGCTTATTGACCTCGGTTCTGGGACGGTACTTCTCGTTCATCAAGTGCTTGAATGCTGACCACGGTAGTGCGTAAGCATCATCTTGTCCCACTTGCTCTAGATAGGTATTCCACCATGTTAACGCAGAACCTGTGAAGGTATGTGTAGCGTACTTCACTTTGTCCTCTTCAGTACACTTACTTATGGCAAAAACTGATTCGACCTTCTCGGTCCACCGTTTCAATCCGATCGGTCCTTCGGTTGCATCAAATTCCAAAGGTTTGCAGGCAGTGAATTCTTTGTAGGTGCATCCTACACGATTTCCTGTACTGCTAGATCCAAGGTTATTGTTGGTATGTAGCGCAGCCTGTACTGCGGCTATGTTTGAAGCAAGAAAGGCACGAAATTCCTCTTCGCTCATATTCAAGGTGTGTCGAGTAGTTGGTGCCATTTCCTTCAAAATAGTCAAATGAAACAAGTTAATCATACAGAATATTAAGAGTAGTCAATAGTATCTCGTAGCATAATATGAACTCATTTATAAAAGATTTTTCTTCATATTAGCGTTTTATAAGTTTAAATTCGGGTAGTACCTACCCGTTAAGTTCATACTTAGTAGCTAATATACAATTCAAATACTACAATTCTATATGAAAAACTGATTATAATAATATTTCGCGTTCAAACTTTTACACAATATTTTACAAACTTACAATACCGCTTATTTTACATATAGCATGAAATATAGCACACAATAAATTTGATACAAGATGGTTGTGAAGATAATTCTAGCTAGTACACAAGTCGTTCAGCAAAGGCAATAAATGAAATGTCCCGTTCTTATTGATTAAAAACGTTCCATATTAATTGATTTCGTTGCGAGGTTTTGACCTCTATATGAGACGTTTTTCAAAGACTGCATTCATTTTTAAAACAAACCATAACCTTTATTTCATAGATAAAGGTTTTAAAAAGCTTTACGTAGATTATCAAATAATGATAATCTAAAATATCCTGTTTACACACGACCATTACATAATGGTTTACAATACAAATATGTTACAACAAAATAAGTTTCTTGAATGCAGTTTTTACACAATATCATACAAGCATGGACTCCAAATCTCGTCCTTATTTAAGTATGCGACAGCGGAAGCTCTTAATAATCACCTGAGAATAAACATGCTTAAAACGTCAACAAAAATGTTGGTGAGTTATAGGTTTAACCTATATATATCAAATCATAATAATAGACCACAAGATTTCATATTTCAATACACATCCCATACATAGAGATAAAAATCATTCATATGGTGAACACCTGGTAACCGACATTAACAAGATGCATATATAAGAATATCCCCATCATTCCGGGACACCCTTCGGATATGATATAAATTTCGAAGTACTAAAGCATCCGGTACTTTGGATGGGGTTTGTTAGGCCCAATAGATCTATCTTTAGGATTCGCGTCAATTAGGGTGTCTGTTCCCTAATTCTTAGATTACCAGACTTAATAAAAAGGGGCATATTCGATTCTGATAATTCAACCATAGAATGTAGTTTCACGTACTTGTGTCTATTTTGTAAATCATTTATAAAACCTGCATGTATTCTCATCCCAAAAATATTAGATTTTAAAAGTGGGACTATAACTCACTTTCACAGATTTTTACTTCGTCGGGAAGTAAGACTTGGCCACTGGTTGATTCACGAACCTATAACAATATATACATATATATCAAAGTATGTTTAAAATATATTTACAACACTTTTAATATATTTTGATGTTTTAAGTTTATTAAGTCAGCTGTCCTCGTTAGTAACCTACAACTAGTTGTCCACAGTTAGATGTACAGAAATAAATCGATAAATATTATCTTGAATCAATCCATGACCCAGTGTATACGTATCTCAGTATTGATCACAACTCAAACTATATATATTTTGGAATCAACCTCAACCCCGTATAGCTAACTCCAACATTCACATATAGAGTGTCTATGGTTGTTCCGAAATATATATAGATGTGTCGACATGATAGGTCGAAATATTGTATACGTGTCTATGGTATCTCAAGATTACATAATATACAATACAAGTTGATTAAGTTATGGTTGGAATAGATTTGTTACCAATTTTCACGTAGCTAAAATGAGAAAAATTATAAAATCTTGTTTTACCCATAACTTCTTCATTTTAAATCCGTTTTGAGTGAATCAAATTGCTATGGTTTCATATTGAACTCTATTTTATGAATCTAAACAGAAAAAGTATAGGTTTATAGTTGGAAAAATAAGTTACAAGTCGTTTTTGTAAAGGTAGTCATTTCAGTCGAAAGAACGACGTTTAGATGACCATTTTAGAAAACATACTTCCACTTTGAGTTTAACCATAATTTTTTGATATAGTTTCATGTTCATAATAAAAATCATTTTCTCAGAATAACAACTTTTAAATCAAAGTTTATCATAGTTTTTAATTAACTAACCCAAAACAGCCCGCGGTGTTACTACGACGGCGTAAATCCGGTTTTACGGTGTTTTTCGTGTTTCCAGGTTTTAAATCATTAAGTTAGCATATCATATAGATATAGAACATGTGTTTAGTTGATTTTAAAATTCAAGTTAGAAGGATTAACTTTTGTTTGCGAACAAGTTTAGAATTAACTAAACTATGTTCTAGTGATTACAAGTTTAAACCTTCGAATAAGATAGCTTTATATGTATGAATCGAATGATGTTATGAACATCATTACTACCTTAAGTTCCTTGGATAAACCTACTGGAAAAGAGAAAAATGGATCTAGCTTCAACGGATCCTTGGATGGCTCGAAGTTCTTGAAGCAGAATCATGACACGAAAACAAGTTCAAGTAAGATCATCACTTGAAATAAGATTGTTATAGTTATAGAAATTGAACCAAAGTTTGAATATGATTATTACCTTGTATTAGAATGATAACCTACTGTAAGAAACAAAGATTTTTTGAGGTTGGATGATCACCTTACAAGATTGGAAGTGAGCTAGCAAACTTGAAAGTATTCTTGATTTTATGTAACTAGAACTTGTAAAATATATGAAGAACACTTAGAACTTGAAGATAGAACTTGAGAGAGATCAATTAGATGAAGAAAATTGAAGAATGAAAGTGTTTGTAGGTGTTTTTGGTCGTTGGTTTATGGATTAGATATAAAGGATATGTAATTTTGTTTTCATGTAAATAAGTCATGAATGATTACTCATATTTTTGTAATTTTATGAGATATTTCATGCTAGTTTCCAAATGATGGTTCCCACATGTGTTAGGTGACTCACATGGGCTGCTAAGAGCTGATCATTGGAGTGTATATACCAATAGTACATACATCTAAAAGCTGTGTATTGTACGAGTACGAATACGGGTGCATACGAGTAGAATTGTTGATGAAACTGAACGAGGATGTAATTGTAAGCATTTTTGTTAAGTAGAAGTATTTTGATAAGTGTCTTGAAGTCTTTCAAAAGTGTATGAATACATATTAAAACACTACATGTATATACATTTTAACTGAGTCGTTAAGTCATCGTTAGTCGTTACATGTAAATGTTGTTTTGAAACCTTTAGGTTAACGATCTTGTTGAATGTTGTTAACCCATTGTTTATTATAACAAATGAGATGTTAAATTGTTATATTATCATGATATTATGATATATAATATATCTCAGTATGATGTATATACAGTTAAATGTCGATACAACGATAATCGTTACATATATGTCTCGTTTCGAAATCATTAAGTTAGTAGTCTTATTTTTACATATGTATTTCATTATTAATACACTTAATAATATATTTACTTATCATTTAACATAATTAACCAAGTGTATCAATATCTTAATATGATTCATATGTACCTAGTAAGACGTTGTTATAAGGATAATCGTTATATATATCGTTTTCAAGTTTCTTAAATTAATAGTCTCATTTTTATGTATATAACTCATTGTTAAAATACCTAATGAGATACATACTTATAATAAAAACATGTTAACTATATATATAACCATATATATGTCATCGTATAGTTTTTACAAGTTTTAACGTTCGTGAATCACCGGTCAACTTGGGTGGTCAATTGTCTATATGAAACATATTTCAATTAATCAAGTCTTAACAAGTTTGATTGCTTAACATGTTGGAAACATTTAATCATGTAAATATCAATCTCAATTAATATATATAAACATGGAAAAGTTCGGGTCACTACAATACCTACCCGTTAAATAAATTTCGTCCCGAAATTTTAAGCTGTTGAAGGTGTTGACGAATCTTCTGGAAATAGATGCGGGTATTTCTTCTTCATCTGATCTTCACGCTCCCGGGTGAACTCGGGTCCTCTACGAGCATTCCATCGAACCTTAACAATTGGTATCTTGTTTTGCTTAAGTCTTTTAACCTCACGATCCATTATTTCGACGGGTTCTTCGATGAATTGAAGTTTTTCGTTGATTTGGATTTCATCTAACGGAATAGTGAGATCTTCTTTAGCAAAACATTTCTTCAAATTCGAGACGTGGAAAGTGTTATGTACAGCCGCGAGTTGTTGAGGTAACTCAAGTCGGTAAGCTACTGGTCCGACACGATCAATAATCTTGAATGGTCCAATATACCTTGGATTTAATTTCCCTCGTTTACCAAATCGAACAACGCCTTTCCAAGGTGCAACTTTAAGCATGACCATCTCTCCAATTTCAAATTCTATATCTTTTCTTTTAATGTCAGCGTAGCTCTTTTGTCGACTTTGGGCGGTTTTCAACCGTTGTTGAATTTGGATGATCTTCTCGGTAGTTTCTTGTATAATCTCCGGACCCGTAATCTGTCTATCCCCCACTTCACTCCAACAAATCGGAGACCTGCACTTTCTACCATAAAGTGCTTCAAACGACGCCATCTCAATGCTTGAATGGTAGTTGTTGTTGTAGGAAAATTCTGCTAACGGTAGATGTCGATCCCAACTGTTTCCGAAATCAATAACACATGCTCGTAGCATGTCTTCAAGCGTTTGTATTGTCCTTTCGCTCTGCCCATCAGTTTGTGGATGATAGGCATTACGCATGTCTAGACGAGTTCCTAATGCTTGTTGTAATGTCTGCCAGAATCTTGAAATAAATCTGCCATCCCTATCAGAGATAATAGAGATTGGTATTCCATGTCTGGAGATGACTTCCTTCAAATACAGTCGTGCTAACTTCTCCATCTTGTCATCTTCTCTTATTGGCAGGAAGTGTGCTGATTTGGTGAGACGATCAACTATTACCCAAATAGTATCAAAACCACTTGCAGTCCATGGCAATTTAGTGATGAAATCCATGGTAATGTTTTCCCATTTCTATTCTGGGATTTCGGGTTGTTGAAGTAGACCTGATGGTTTCTGATGCTCAGCTTTGACCTTAGAACACGTCAAACATTCTCCTACGTATTTAGCAACATCGGCTTTCATACCCGGCCACCAAAAATGTTTTTTGAGATCCTTGTACATCTTCCCCGTTCCAGGATGTATTGAGTATCTAGTTTTATGAGCTTCTCTAAGTACCATTTCTCTCATATCTCCAAATTTTGGTACCCAAATCCTTTCAGCCCTATACCGGGTTCCGTCTTCCCGAATATTAAGATGCTTCTCCGATCCTTTGAGTATTTCATCCTTTAAATTTCCCTCTTTTAAAACTCCTTGTTGCGCCTCCTTTATTTGAGTAGTAAGGTTATTATGAATCATTATATTCATAGATTTTACTCGAATGGGTTCTCTGTCCTTCCTGCTCAAGGCATCGGCTACCACATTTGCCTTCCCCGGGTGGTAACGAATCTCAAAGTCATAATCATTCAACAATTCAATCCACCTACGCTGCCTCATATTCAGTTGTTTCTGATTAAATATGTGTTGAAGACTTTTGTGGTCGGTATATATAATACTTTTGACCCCATATAAGTAGTGCCTCCAAGTCTTTAATGCAAAAACAACCGCGCCTAATTCCAAATCATGCGTCGTATAATTTTGCTCGTGAATCTTCAATTGTCTAGAGGCATAAGCAATCACCTTCGTTCGTTGCATTAATACACAACCGAGACCTTGCTTTGATGCGTCACAATAAATCACAAAATCATCATTCCCTTCAGGCAATGACAATATAGGTGCCGTAGTTAGCTTTTTCTTCAATAACTGAAACGCTTTCTCTTGTTCATCCTTCCATTCAAATTTCTTCCCTTTATGCGTTAATGCAGTCAAGGGTTTTGCTATTCTGGAAAAGTCTTGGATGAACCTTCTGTAGTAACCAGCTATTCCTAAAAACTGGCGTATGTGTTTCGGAGTTTTCGGGGTTTCCCACTTTTCAACAGTTTCTATCTTTGCCGGATCCACCTTAATACCTTCTTTGTTCACTATGTGACCGAGGAATTGAACTTCTTCCAACCAAAATGCACACTTTGAAAACTTAGCATACAATTCTTCCTTCCTCAATACTTCTAACACCTTTCTCAAATGTTCACCGTGTTCTTGGTCATTCTTTGAGTAAATAAGTATGTCATCAATGAAAACAATGACAAACTTGTCAAGGTATGGTCCACACACTCGGTTCATAAGGTCCATGAACACAGCTGTTGCATTAGTTAAACCAAACGGCATGACCATAAACTCGTAATGACCGTAACGTGTTCTGAAAGCAGTCTTTAAAATATCATCTTCTTTCACCCGCATTTGATGATACCCGGAACGTAAGTCAATCTTTGAATAAACAGACGAGCCTTGTAGTTGATCAAATAAGTCGTTGATTCTCGGTAGTGGGTAGCGGTTCTTGATGGTAAGTTTGTTCAACTCTCGGTAGTCGATACACAACCTGAATGTACCATCTTTCTTCTTGACAAACAAAACAGGAGCTCCCCACGGTGATGTGCTTGGTCAAATGAAACCACGCTCTAAAAGTTCTTGTAATTGACTTTGCAGTTCTTTCATCTCACTGGGTGCGAGTCTGTAAGGAGCACGAGCTATTGGTGCAGCTCCTGGTACAAGATCTATTTGAAATTCAACGGATCGATGTGGGGGTAATACATCGGGAAATTCTTTTGCAATGGGAACATTATTGATGCTCTTTTCTTCAGTTTGTACTTTCTCGACATGTGCTAGAACAGCATAGCAACCTTTTCTTATTAGTTTTTGTGCCTTCAAATTACTAATAAGATGTAGCTTCGTGTTGCCCTTTTCTCCGTACACCATTAAGGGTTTTCCTTTTTCTCGTATAATGCAAATTGCATTTTTGTAACAGACGATCTCTGCTTTCACTTCTTTTAACCAGTCCATACCGATTATCACATCAAAACTTCCTAACTCTACTGGTATCAAATCAATCTTAAATGTTTCGCTAACCAGTTTAATTTCTCGATTCCGACATATATTAACTGCTGAAATTAATTTACCATTTGCTAATTCGAGTAAAAATTTACTATCCAAAGGCGTCAATGGACAACTTAATTTAGCACAAAAATCTCTACTCATATAGCTTCTATCCGCACCCGAATCAAATAAAACGTAAGCAGATTTATTGTCAATAAGAAACGTACCCGTAACAAGCTCCGGGTCTTCCTGTGCCTCTGCCGCATTAATATTGAAAACTCTTCCGCGGCCTTGTCCATTCGTGTTCTCCTGGTTCGGGCAATTTCTAATAATGTGGCCTGGTTTTCCACATTTATAACAAACTACATTGGCATAACTTGCTCCGACACTACTTGCTCCGCCATTACTCGTTCCGACACCATTTGTTCCTTTCGTTCTATTAACCCCTGGTCCGTAGACCTCACACTTCGCCGCGCTATGACCATTTCTTTTACACTTGTTGCAAAATTTGGTGCAGAACCCCGAGTGATACTTTTCACACCTTTGGCATAACTGCTTCTGATTATTGTTGTTGTTGCGGTTATTATTGTTGTTGGGATGATTGTTGTAGTTGCTGTTGCTGTTGTTGTTGTTGTTGTTGTTGTTGTTGTTGGGCCGTTTGTTGTAGTTGCGATTGATGTTGTGATTGTTGGGATAATTGTTGCGATTATTGTTGTAATTGCTATTGTTGTTGTATTGGTGATTCTTATCACCATTTTCCTCCCACTTTCTTTTGACTTGCTTCGCATTGGCCTCTTCAGCAGTCTGTTCTTTAATTCTTTCTTCAATCTGGTTCACTAGTTTGTGAGCCATTCTACATGCCTGTTGTATGGAGGCGGGCTCGTGTGAACTTATATCTTCTTGGATTCTTTCCGGTAATCCTTTCACAAACGCGTCAATCTTCTCTTCCTCATCTTCGAATGCTCCCGGACACAATAGGCACAATTCTGTGAATCGTCTTTCGTACGTGGTAATATCAAATCCTTGGGTTCGTAACCCTCTAAGTTCTGTCTTGAGATTATTGACCTCGGTTCTGGGACGGTACTTCTCGTTCATCAAGTGCTTGAATGCTGACCACGGTAGTGCGTACGCATCGTCTTGTCCCACTTGCTCTAGATAGGTATTCCACCATGTTAACGCAGAACCTGTGAAGGTATGCATAGTGTACTTCACTTTGTCCTCTTCAGTACACTTACTTATGGCAAACACCGATTCGACCTTCTCGGTCCACCGTTTCAATCCGATCGGTCCTTCGGTTCCATCAAATTCCAAAGGTTTGCAGGCAGTGAATTCTTTGTAGGTGCATCCTACACAATTTCCTGTACTGCTAGATCCAAGGTTATTGTTGGTATGTAGCGCAGCCTGTACTGCGGCTATGTTTGAAGCTAGAAAAGTACGGAATTCCTCTTCATTCATATTCACGGTGTGTCGAGTAGTCGGTGCCATTTCCTTCAAAATAGTCAAATGGAACAAGTTAATCATACAGAATATTAAGAGTAGTTAATAGTATTTCGTAGCATAATATGAACTCATTTATAAAAGCTTTTTCTTCATATTAGCTTTTTATAAGTTTAAATTCGGGTAGTACCTACCCGTTAAGTTCATACTTAGTAGCTAATATACAATTCAACTACTACAATTCTATATGAAAAACTGATTATAATAATATTTCGCGTTCAAACTTTTATACAATATTTTACAAACTTACAATACCGCTTATTTTACATAAAGCATGAAATATATCACACAATAACTTTGATACAAGATAGTTGTGAAGATAATTCTAGCTAGTATACAAGTCGTTTAGCAAAGGCAATAAAGACACGTAATTCATACGTCCAGAAACAAGTCATACATTCTGGTTTTACTAGGACTACTTCCCATCCTTGGTCTTGTGGAACATAACCGTTATGGCCGTTGATAAGACAGCGTGTTGTAACGTCGTCAAAGGGACGAGGGTTACGTAATGTCCAACAGTCCCGTAATAATCTAAAAACCTCATTTCTTACCCCAATTACCGACTCCGTCACTTGTGGAAACGTTTTGTTTAATAGTTGTAGCCCGATGTTCTTGTTCTCACTTTAGTGAGAAGCGAACATTACTAATCCATAAGCATAACATGCTTCTTTATGTTGCATGTTAGCCACTTTTTCTAAATCACGAAGTCCAATATTCGGATATATTGAGTCAAAATAATTTCTTAACCCGTTGCGTAAAATAGCATTTGGGTTCCCCGCAATATATGCGTCAAAGTAAACACATCGTAACTTATGGGTTTCCCAATGTGATATCCCCCATCTTTCAAACGAAAGTCTCTTATAAACCAAGACATTCTTGGAACATTCTTCGAATGTCTTACAAACTGATCTCGCCTTAAATAGTTGTGCCGAGGAATTTTGGCCGACTCTAGACAAGATTTCATCAATCATGTCTCCGGGTAGGTCTCTTAAAATATTGGGTTGTCTATCCATTTTGTGTTTTTAAACTGTAAAATAGACAAGAGTTAGATTCATAAAAAAAATACTTATTAATACAAGCAATTTTTACATATATCATAAAGCATAAGAACACTATATTACATATATTACACCACACGAATACAACTATCTTATTCCGACTCGCTCGTTTCTTCTTCTTCGGTTTTGGTTCGTTTTGCCAAGTTTCTAGGGATATATGATGTTCCCCTAATACTAACTGTCGTTTTCCACAACGGTTTAGAAAAACCTGGTGGTTTAGAGGTTCCCGGGTCATTGTTACAACTTAAGGACTTCGGGGGTTGACGATACATATAAAGTTCATCGGGGTTGGAATTAGATTTCTCTATTTTTATGCCCTTTCCCTTATTATTTTCTTTTGCCTTTTTAAATTCAGTTGGGGTAATTTCTATAACATCATCAGAATTCTTGTCGGAATCCGATTCATCGGAGAATTGGTAATCCTCCCAATATTTTGCTTCCTTGGCGGAAACACCATTGATCATAATTAACCTTGGTCGGTTGGTTGATGATTTTCTTTTACTTAACCGTTTTATTATTTCCCCAACCGGTTCTACTTCTTCATCCGGTTCCGATTCTTCTTCCGGTTCCGATTCTTCTTCCGGTTCCGACTCTTCTTCCGGTTCCTCTTCGGGAACTTGTGAATCGGTCCACGAATCATTCCAATTTACATTTGACTCTTCATTATTATTAGGTGAGTCAATGGGACTTGTTCTAGAGGTAGACATCTATCACATAATATCAAACGCGTTAAGAGATTAATATATCACATAATATTCACATGTTAAAAATATATAGTTTCCAACAAAATTTGTTAAGCACTCATTTTTCAAGTAAACTCGGTCGAAGTCCAGACTCACTAATGCATCCTAACAAACTCGATAAGACACACTAATGCAAAATTCTGGTTCTCTAAGACCAACGCTCGGATACCAACTGAAATGTCCCGTTCTTATTGATTAAAAACGTTCCATATTAATTGATTTCGTTGCGAGGTTTTGACCTCTATATGAGACGTTTTTCAAAGACTGCATTCATTTTTAAAACAAACCATAACCTTTATTTCATAGATAAAGGTTTTAAAAAGCTTTACGTAGATTATCAAATAATGATAATCTAAAATATCCTGTTTACACACGACCATTACATAATGGTTTACAATACAAATATGTTACAACAAAATAAGTTTCTTGAATGCAGTTTTTACACAATATCATACAAGCATGGACTCCAAATCTCGTCCTTATTTAAGTATGCGACAGCGGAAGCTCTTAATAATCACCTGAGAATAAACATGCTTAAAACGTCAACAAAAATGTTGGTGAGTTATAGGTTTAACCTATATATATCAAATCATAATAATAGACCACAAGATTTCATATTTCAATACACATCCCATACATAGAGATAAAAATGATTCATATGGTGAACACCTGGTAACCGACATTAACAAGATGCATATATAAGAATATCCCCATCATTCCGGGACACCCTTCGGATATGATATAAATTTCGAAGTACTAAAGCATCTGGTACTTTGGATGGGGTTTGTTAGGCCCAATAGACTTTAGGATTCACGTCAATTAGGGTGTCTGTTCCCTAATTCTTAGATTACCAGACTTAATAAAAAGGGGCATATTCGATTTCGATAATTCAACCATAGAATGTAGTTTCACGTACTTGTGTCTATTTTGTAAATCATTTATAAAACCTGCATGTATTCTCATCCCAAAAATATTAGATCTTAAAAGTGGGACTATAACTCACTTTCACAGATTTTTACTTCGTCGGGAAGTAAGACTTGGCCACTGGTTGATTCACGAACCTATAACAATATATACATATATATCAAAGTATGTTCAAAATATATTTACAACACTTTTAATATATTTTGATGTTTTAAGTTTATTAAGTCAGCTGTCCTCGTTAGTAACCTACAACTAGTTGTCCACAGTTAGATGTACAGAAATAAATCGATAAATATTATCTTGAATCAATCCACGACCCAGTGTATACGTATCTCAGTATTGATCACAACTCAAACTATATATATTTTGGAATCAACCTCAACCCTGTATAGCTAACTCCAACATTCACATATAGAGTGTCTATGGTTGTTCCGAAATATATATAGATGTGTCGACATGATAGGTCGAAACATTGTATACATGTCTATGGTATCTCAAGATTACATAATATACAATACAAATTGATTAAGTTATGGTTGGAATAGATTTGTTACCAATTTTCACGTAGCTAAAATGAGAAAAATTATCCAATCTTGTTTTACCCATAACTTCTTCATTTTAAATCCGTTTTGAGTGAATCAAATTGCTATGGTTTCATATTGAACTCTATTTTATGAATCTAAACAGAAAAAGTATAGGTTTATAGTCGGAAAAATAAGTTACAAGTCGTTTTTGTAAAGGTAGTCATTTCAGTCGAAAGAACGACGTTTAGATGACCATTTTAGAAAACATACTTCCACTTTGAGTTTAACCATAATTTTTGGATATAGTTTCATGTTCATAATAAAAATCATTTTCTCAGAATAACAACTTTTAAATCAAAGTTTATCATAGTTTTTAATTAACTAACCCAAAACAGCCCGCGGTGTTACTACGACGGCGTAAATCCGGTTTTACGGTGTTTTTCGTGTTTCCAGGTTTTAAATCATTAAGTTAGCATATCATATAGATATAGAACATGTGTTTAGTTGATTTTAAAATTCAAGTTAGAAGGATTAACTTTTGTTTGCGAACAAGTTTAGAATTAACTAAACTATGTTCTAGTGATTACAAGTTTAAACCTTCGAATAAGATAGCTTTATATGTATGAATCGAATGATGTTATGAACATCATTACTACCTTAAGTTCCTTGGATAAACCTACTGGAAAATAAAAAAATGGATCTAGCTTCAACGGATCCTTGGATGGCTCGAAGTTCTTGAAGCAGAATCATGACACGAAAACAAGTTCAAGTAAGATCATCACTTGAAATAAGATTGTTATAGTTATAGAAATTGAACCAAAGTTTGAATATGATTATTACCTTGTATTAGAATGATAACCTACTGTAAGAAACAAAGATTTCTTGAGGTTGGATGATCACCTTACAAGATTGGAAGAGAGCTAGCAAACTTGAAAGTATTCTTGATTTTATGTAACTAGAACTTGTAAAATATATGAAGAACACTTAGAACTTGAAGATAGAACTTGAGAGAGATCAATTAGATGAAGAAAATTGAAGAATGAAAGTGTTTGTAGGTGTTTTTGGTCGTTGGTGTATGGATTAGATATAAAGGATATGTAATTTTGTTTTCATGTAAATAAGTCATGAATGATTACTCATATTTTTGTAATTGTATGAGATATTTCATGCTAGTTTCCAAATGATGGTTCCCACATGTGTTAGGTGACTCACATGGGCTGCTAAGAGCTGATTATTAGAGTGTATATACCAATAGTACATACATCTAAAAGCTGTGTATTGTACGAGTACGAATACGGGTGCATACGAGTAGAATTGTTGATGAAACTGAACGAGGATGTAATTGTAAGCATTTTTGTTAAGTAGAAGTATTTTGATAAGTGTCTTGAAGTCTTTAAAAAGTGTATGAATACATATTAAAACACTACATGTATATACATTTTAACTGAGTCGTTAAGTCATCGTTAGTCGTTACATGTAAATGTTGTTTTGAAACCTTTAGGTTAACGATCTTGTTGAATGTTGTTAACCCATTGTTTATTATAACAAATGAGATGTTAAATTGTTATATTATCATGATATTATGATATATAATATATCTCAGTATGATGTATATACAGTTAAATGTCGTTACAACGATAATCGTTACATATATGTCTCGTTTCGAAATCATTAAGTTAGTAGTCTTATTTTTACATATGTATTTCATTGTTAATACACTTAATAATATATTTAATTATCATTTAACATAATTAACCAAGTGTATCAATATCTTAATATGATTCATATGTACCTAGTAAGACGTTGTTATAAGGATAATCGTTATATATATCGTTTTCGAGTTTCTTAAATTAATAGTCTCATTTTTATGTATATAACTCATTGTTAAAATACCTAATGAGATACATACTTATAATAAAAACATGTTAACTATATATATAACCATATATATGTCATCGTATAGTTTTTACAAGTTTTAACGTTCGTGAATCACCGGTCAACTTGGGTGGTCAATTTTCTATATGAAACATATTTCAATTAATCAAGTCTTAACAAGTTTGATTGCTTAACATGTTGGAAACATTTAATCATGTAAATATCAATCTCAATTAATATATATAAACATGGAAAAGTTCGGGTCACTACAATAAAGACACGTAATTCATACGTCCAGAAACAAGTCATGCATTCTGGTTTTACTAGGACTACTTCCCATCCTTGGTCTTGTGGAACATAACCGTTATGGCCGTTAATAAGACAGCGTGTTGTAACGTCGTCAAAGGAACGAGGGTTACGTAATGTCCAACAGTCCTGTAACAATCTAAAAACCTCATTTCTTACCCCAATTAACGACTCCATCACTTGTGGAAACGTTTTGTTTAATAGTTGTAGCCCGATGTTCTTGTTCTCACTTTGGTGAGAAGCGAACATTACTAACCCGTAAGCATAACATGCTTCTTTATGTTGCATGTTAGCCACTTTTTCTAAATCACGAAGTCCTATATTCGGATATATTGAGTCAAAATAATTTCTTAACCCGTTGCGTAAAATAGCATTTGGGTTCTCCGTAATATATGCGTCAAAGTAAACACATCGTAACTTATGGATTTCCCAATGTGATATCCCCATCTTTCGAACGAAAGCCTTTTATAAACCAAGGCATTCTTGGAACGTTCTTCGAATATCTTACAAACTGATCTCGCCTTAAATAGTTGTGCCGAGGAATTCTGACCGACTCTAGACAAGATTTCATCAATCATGTCTCCGGGTAGGTTTCTTAAAATATTAGGTTGTCTATTCATTTTGTGTTTTTATACTGTAAAATAGACAAGAGTTAGATTCATAAAAAAAATACTTTTTAATACAAGCAATTTTTACATATATCATAAAGCATAAGCACACTATATTACATATATTACACCACACGAATACAACTATCTTATTCCGACTCGCTCGTTTCTTCTTCTTCGATTTTGGTTCGTTTTGCCAAGTTTCTAGGGATATATGATGTTCCCCTAATACGAACCGTCGTTTTCCACATTGGTTTAGAAAAACCTGGTGGTTTAGAGGTTCCCGGGTTATTGTCACAACTTAAGAAATACGGGTGTTGATGATACATATAAAGTTCATCGGGTTTGGAATCAAATTTCTCTATTTTTATGCCCTTTCTCTTATTGTTCTCTTTTTCCTTATTAAATTGTGTTGGAGTAATTTCTATAACATCATCGAAATCCTTGTTGGGATCCGATTCATCAGAGAATTGGTAATCCTCCCAATACTTTGCTTCCTTAGCGGAAACACCATTGACCATAATTAACTTTGGTCGGTTGGTTGAGGATTTTATTCTACTTAACCGTTTTATTATTTCCCCCACTGGTTCTATTTCTTCTTCCGGTTCCGATTCTTCTTCCGGTTCAGACTCTTCTTCCGGTTCCTCTTCGGGAACTTGTGAATCAGTCCACGAATCATTCCAATTTACATTTGACTCTTCATTATTATTAGGTGAGTCAATGGGACTTGTTCTAGAGGTAGACATCTATCACATAATATCAAACACGTTAAGAGATTAATATATCACATAATATTCACATGTTAAAAATATATAGTTTCCAACAAAATTTGTTAAGCAATCATTTTTCAAGTAAACACGGTCGAAGTCCAGACTCACTAATGCATCCTAACAAACTCGATAAGACACACTAATGCAAAATTCTAGTTCTCTAAGACCAACGCTCGGATACCAACTGAAATGTCCCGTTCTTATTGATTAAAAACGTTCCATATTAATTGATTTCGTTGCGAGGCTTTGACCTCTATATGAGACGTTTTTCAAAGACTGCATTCATTTTAAAACAAACCATAACCTTTATTTCATCAATAAAGGTTTAAAAAGCTTTACGTAGATTATCAAATAATGATAATCTAAAATATCCTGTTTACACATAACTATTACATAATGGTTTACAATACAAATATGTTACAACGAAATAAGTTTCTTGAATGCAGTTTTTACACAATATCATACAAGCATGGACTCCAAATCTTGTCCTTATTTAAGTATGCGACAGCGGAAACTCTTAATAATCAGCTGAGAATAAACATGCTTAAAACGTCAACAAAAATTGTTGGTGAGTTATAGGTTTAACCTATATATATCAAATCGTAACAATAAACCACAAGATTTCATATTTCAATATACATCCCATACATAGAGATAAAAATCATTCATATGGAGAACACCTGGTAACTGACATTAACAAGATGCATATATAAGAATATCCCCATCATTCCGGGACACCCTTCGGATATGATATAAATTTTGAAGTACTAAAGCATCCGGTACTTTGGATGGGGTTTGTTAGGCCCAATAGATCTATATTTAGGATTCGCGTCAATTAGGGTGTCTGTTCCCTAATTCTTAGATTACCAGACTTAATAAAAAGGGGCATATTCGATTTCGATAATTCAACCATAGAATGTAGTTTCACGTACTTGTGTCTATTTTGTAAATTATTTATAAAACCTGCATGTATTCTCATCCCAAAAAATATTAGATTTTAAAAGTGGGACTGTAACTCACTTTCACAGATTTTTAATTCGTCGGGAAGTAAGACTTGGCCACTGGTCGATTCACAAACCTATAACAAATATGTACATATATATCAAAGTATGTTCAAAATATATTTACAACACTTTTAATACATTTTGATGTTTTAAGTTCATTAAGTCAGCTGTCCTCGTTAGTAACCTACAACTAGTTGTCCACAGTTAGATGTACAAAAATAAATCGATATATATTATCTTGAATCAATCCACGACCCAGTGTATACATATCTCAGTATTGATCACAACTCAAACTATATATATTTTGGAATCAACCTCAACCCTGTATAGCTAACTCTAACATTCACATATAGAGTGTCTATGGTTGTTCCGAAATATATATAGATGTGTCGACATGATAGGTTGAAACATTGTATACGTGTCTATGCTATCTCAAGATTACATAATATATAATACAAGTTGATTAAGTTATGGTAGGAATAGATTTGTTACCAATTTTCACGTAGCTAAATTGAGTAGTTTTTACCAATTTTGTTTTGCTCGTCATTTCTTCGTTTCTAATCCGTTTTGAGTGATTTAAGCGGCCATGATTTCGTATTGAACTTGACTTTATGAAAATAAACAGAAAAGGTATAGATTTATAGTCGGAAATGCAAGTTACAAGTCATTTTTGAAAGACGTAGTCATTTCCGTCGAAAGAATGACATCTTGATGACTGTTTTGAAAAACATACTTTCACTTTGAGTTTAACCATGATTTTTGGATATGGTTTCATGTTCATAAGAAAAATCATTTTCCCAGAAGTATAGCTTTTAAATCAAAGTTTTTCATAGTTTTAAATTATCCAAACCAAAACAGCCCCCGGTTGTAACTACGACGGCGTAAATCCGGTTTTATCGTGTTTATCGTGTTTCCGGGTTTTAAATCATTAAGTTAGCATATCATATAGATATAGATCATGTGTATAGTTGATTTTAAAAGTGTAGTTAGAAGGATTAACTTTATTTGCGAACAAGTTTAGAATTAACTAAACTATGTTCTAGTGATTACTAGTTTACCACTTCGAATATGATAGCTTTTTATGTATGAATCGAATGATGTTATGAACATCATTACTACCTTAAGTTCCTTAGATAAACCTACTGGAAAATAGAAAAATGGATCTAGCTTCAATGGATCCTTGGATGGCTCGAAGTTCTTGAAGCAGAATCATGACACGAAAACAAGTTCAAGTAAGATCATCACTTGAAATAAGATCGTTATAGTAATAGAAATTGAACCAAAGTTTGAATATGATTATTACCTTATATTAGAATGATAACCTACTGTAAGAAACAAAGATTTCTTGAGGTTGGATGATCACCTTACAAGATTGGAAGTGAGCTAGCAAACTTGAAAGTATTCTTGATTTTATGTAACTAGAACTTGTAGAATTTATGAAGAACACTTAGAACTTGAAGATAGAACTTGTGAGAGATCAATTAGATGAAGAAAATTGAAGAATGAAAGTGTTTGTAGGTGTTTTTGTTCGTTGGTGTATGGATTAGATATAAAGGATACGTAATTTTGTTTTCATGTAAATAAGTCATGAATGATTACTCATATTTTTGTAATTTTATGAGATATTTCATGATAGTTGCCAAATGATGGTTCCCACATGTGTTAGGTGACTCAAATGGGCTGCTAAGATCTGATCATTGGAGTGTATATACCAATAGTACATAAATCTAAAAGCTGTGTATTGTACGAGTACGAATACGGGTGCATACGAGTAGAATTGTTGATGAAACTGAACGAGGATGTAATTGTAAGCATTTTTGTTAAGTAGAAGTATTTTGATAAGTGTCTTGAAGTCTTTCAAAAGTGTATGAATACATATTAAAACACTACATGTATATACATTTTAACTGAGTCGTTAAGTCATCGTTAGTCGTTACATGTAAGTGTTGTTTTGGAACCTTTAGGTTAACGATCTTGTTAAATGTTGTTAACCCAATGTTTATAATATCAAATGAGATTTTAAATTATTATATTATCATGATAATATGATGTATGAATATCTCTTAATATGATATATATACATTAAATGTCGTTACAACGATAATCGTTACATATATGTCTCGTTTCAAAATTATTAAGTTAGTAGTCTTGCTTTTTACATACGTAGTTCATTGTTAATATACTTAATGATATGTTTACTTATCATAATATCATGTTAACTATATATATATATCCATATATATGTCATCATATAGTTTTTACAAGTTTTAACATTCGTGAATCACCGGTCAACTTGGGTGGTCAATTGTCTATATGAAACCTATTTCAATTAATCAAGTCTTAACAAGTTTGATTGCTTAACATGTTGGAAACACTTAATCATGTAAATAACAATTTCATTTAATATATATAAACATGGAAAAGTTCGGGTCACTACAATAAGGGGACCAAATTCTTTGCATAAGGCCAGGGACGTGGAACCAAAAATCATATCATTAACGTAAATTTGAACCAAGAGAATGTGATCGTGGTTTTTACGGATGAAGAGCGTTGTATCAATCGGTCCACGAGAGAAGCCATTTTCCAGCAAATACTTTGTCAAGGTCTCGTACCATGTACGCAGTGCTTGCTTTAGACCGTACAAAGCTTTCTCCAAGTAATAGACGTGATTCGGATGAATAGGATTGACAAAGCCTTCTGGTTGAACAACATACACTTCCTTTTGAAGATGTCCATTCAGAAAAGCAGTTTTGACATCCATTTAAAACACCGTGAACTTCATATGAGAAGCAAAAGCAAGAAACAAACGAATAGCCTCAATCCTTGCAACTGGACCAAATGTTTAATCATAGTCAATACCCTCTTGTTGTCGATATCCCTTGGTCACAAGACGTGCCTTATTTCTAACCACAATCCCATCATAATCCTTCTTGTTCTTGAAAATCCACTTAACCCCTATTGGTCGTTGACCCACTGGTCTTGGAAGTAATCACCACACCTTCAAACATTCAAATTGATTTATCTCTTCTTGCATTGCTATCACCCAGTTCAAATCAAGTAAAGCTTGAGCAATCGTAGTTAGTTCAATCTTACTAAGAAAGGCAGTATATAAACATATATTCCGAGTAGCCCTTCGAGTTGAAACTGGAGCAGATGCATCACCAATGATAAGATCAATTGGATGACTTTTACTCCATCGGTTGGTGTGTGGTAGAGGTCCTACATCAGTGGTATTCAATGAAACATCAACCATTGTTGATGTCGAGTCATGATCCTCTTGTTCTGATGTAACATTATCTAATGGGTTTGTTTGAGTATCTGGAGAAATAACTGGAATTGTATCAATGGATGTATCCTAAATCAATTCAAGATTATCATCAGGAGGTGGGAGGGAGGATGAAGAAGCAACAGGTGAATCAGTTGGTGTTGTATCTTTATCATAGAGACTTGGTTGTGTCTTCACAGTTGTTGATTGTGATGGTGTTTCCGGTACGGCCTGAACATCTGAAGTCCGTTGAGGAGCATAAAGACTATCAAACAAGATATCATGTTCCTCTGTTGTGACCGTAGGAACACCCTTCTTCAAGAAAATTGATTTGTGTGCGAAAGAAGTAGTAGCCAGGTTAGGATCGGGTTTTTAACAGAATTATTCAAAGCCAATCCCGATAACTCATCAAATTTAACACTAATGCTTTCTTTGATCATCTTTGTCTTTTTGTGATAGATACGATAAGTAACCTTGTTTAACGAGTAACCGAGAAATATGGCCTGATTGCCATGAGGATCAAACTTTCTGAGACTGTCAAAATCATTAAGCAAATAGCATATACAACCAAATACACGGAAATATTTAACATTCGGGCGTCTACCATATAGTAACTCATAAAGAGTCTTATCAAAGCATTTGTTTATGATACAACGATTTTGGGTATAACATGCTGTTGAAATGGCTTCCCCCCACATTTTCGAAGGTAGTTTGGAGTAGGAAAGCATCGTTCGAGCTGCCTCGCACAACGTACGATTACGTCGTTTGACTACTCCATTCTGTTGGGGGTTCGTGCAGTAGAGAACTAATGTTCAATGCCTTGGTCTTTCAAATAACTATCAAGCAGGTCATTCTTAAATTCTATCCCATTATCAGTTCTGATGCTCTTAACATATTTGTTAAAATATCGTTGAGTCTTTTTAATGAACTCAATGATAATGGTGGGGTTTCACACTTGTTCCTCAAAAGAAAAATCCATGTAAATCGAGTATAGTCGTCTACAATGACAAGCACATGTTTTCGGCCACCGAGGCTAGAAACTCTCATGGGTCCACATAAGTCCATATGCAATAGTTGCAAGGACGATGAGGTACAAGGGTTTTGCTTAAGCGGATGATTAGTCCATTTCAGCTTACCAATTGCACATGATGGACACACATGATGCTTATCATATTGAAAGCTGGGTATACCATCAACTAAGTCTTTAGAGACCAGTCGATTGATACCCTTGTGATTCAAGTGTGACATCCGATGAAGCCATAACCACGAATTTTCTTTTGTGGGACGATTAGCCAAACACATGTTTCTATGTGATGGTGCATCATTGAGGTCAATAGTGTATAGTGAAGCATAACGTTTACCGACAAGGGGATCATTTCCATCGATGGATTGCACCGAGCATTGACGACGTTCAAAAAGAACTTCGAGATCTCCATCGTAGAATTTACTGGCACTAAACAAACTGCACCCCAAACCCTCAACATACTAGATCCGTTTGATTGTTATGCCATTTTTCACATAATCTCCATATCCCGTTATTGCTGCAATCTCATAATTTCCAAATGTAACCGTTCCTAGAAATTTTTCAACGTAATTGACAAGCAAGGATTTATCGCCGTCATATACCGAGAACAACCGGAGTCAATATACCAAACACAAACGTTGAAACCCTGTAAATGTTAAGTTTCCTAGAGTTTAGGTACCCAAAGTTTCTTGGGTCCTCTACGGTTAGTACCAGCAACAAACTTTAGATCACAAATAAATGAATCATGTAACGCAGTATGCAATTTAGACATTAAAGCATCATCTAAAACCACATTACATGAAGCATCATAAGAAATATCAAGGTTTACACAATCGTCAGAATTCTTTACACACAACTTATTCCAAGTAGATGTTTTGTTCATAGAAGAAAATTGAAAAACATGTGATGACTTCCTAGGTCGACTAGCAGATTTCTTGGTTTGGTTTGCTACTTTTTTAGTCGTTGACTTAGGAACCCATACAGACTTGTAATTCAAGTTTGGATTATAACCTGTGACACGAAACACACCTTTGTTAGTGAGATGTCCAAACTTTTTAGTTGACATTTGAGTAGATTGATTTTTTAAAATTTCCATTTTGATTTTACGTTCCTTTGCATCATACTCACTCAAATCAGGTTTTGGACTCGTGTGTTGTTTTGAATACTTCATTGGTTTTGTTAAAAGACGTTCCTTTGTATGTTTTGATATTAACATCAGAGGAAGTTTTTCGCTCGAACAAAGACTATTTGGAGGATGTACCTTCTTAACAATGAATTGTTTTGAAGGTGCAATTTTTGAAACACTTTTCTCAAGATGAGAGCGTAAAGGATTTTTAAGAATGGTAATGGGTTTGTGAACAGTAGATTGTTGTTTACCCTTAACCTTCTTATCAATCCCGCCAGGGCACAAAGAAATTTTATTCACACAAGTAGAAGACAATTGTGATGTGTGTGCTTGCAAAGAAATTTGTTGTTGTGTGTTAGCATGTTTTAGTTGAACTATCTTACGATTTAAGCTTTGAATCTTAAGACATAAATCTTCAGCAGACACAAAAACTTCACCTTCCTTAAAAGCATATGAATATTCTTTCCTAGGAATTGGAGGCAATTGTTCACACGGTTCAAGCATTTGTTTCAAATTTTTGCATCTAAGTTGCAATTCAATGTTTTCTTTTTCAAGTTTATCAACTAGATGATACAAATCTAACTCTTCAGGCTTTTCATCTCTAGGTTCTACCTTAGGTTCAACTTTTGGTCCTACCTGAGGTTCTACCTTAATATCTAAAGCCTTTTGACCTAGTGATACTGACTCAAACAAGACAGTAAGTTCATGTGCAAGGTCTTCACAGATTTATCATCAGAAATAGAACATGCAGGTAAGGCCGGTAGAATTGGTTTTACATCAAAAGTTGGTTCATCAAACACCTCATCTATGGTACTAATGCTAGAACTAGGTTTGTTAAACACTTCATTCTCAAGCATTAAAATGTATTTCTCTAGCATGAGTGTAGAAATATAAACTAATCTATGTTTAGGCACATAGTTAGCACGTTGCATATTCTTTTCATGTTCAACAAGTTCCTTCAAGAAATCAGGATTTGATTTACCCATTTTAGCATTTATTTTCTCATACATTAAGCTAATTTGATGATACTTTCTAGATGAGCATTTAACAATAATGTCATCAAAATCAGCATCAGAAGCATGCACAAAGTGAGAAGGTAAACCAGCTTGAAAATAATCAGAATGATATAATCCTGGAATCTTTTTGGAAATATCGTCTAACATCTTGGGATCTTCATAACCCAACCCCCACTTATCACTATGAATCATTTTTGGTCTATTCATAAAAAATTATTTGTTTGGAAAGTTCCATATTAATGATAGCTTTCGATTGCTCTGTTCGATAGAGTTTTTCCTCATATCGAGCAAGTTAAGCTTTCATTTAAAGAGACTCTTTGATGAATAGTGAAATTTTAGCGTTCTTCTTAATTATAGTCTTTTCTAATTGAACAATTTTCTTGTTTAGTTTGAAAAGTGTGGGTTCATGTTGTACTTTTAAATCAGAAAGATCTTTTTCTAAGAATTGAACTTTCTCTGCAAGACGTTCGGATTTTAGACGATAATCAGTTCGTTCAACTTTAATCGGATGAATTGACTTTTTAAGGTCTTCCAACTTAGTTTCCAATGAGCTGAGTTGGACTTTCAATCGATTCATTTCCGATTGTGATTCGAATGATGAAGGTTTAGTCTCATTAAGTTTGATTTTATCTTTCAAAACTTTGTTTTCAGATTTTAAAACTTTTACCTCTTTTGACATTGAGACTAAATTCTTCATCAAGTCATTTTGCATTTTGATAAAATCAGGTGGGATTTTAGTTGATTATACCTCATCATCGTCAGATGTTGAGTCAGAATTCTCCATCGCTTCCTTTGCTTTGATGATCTTTGTCACCTTGCAGACATTTGCATGTTCCACCTCTGAATCTGAATCATCAGTCCAGTTAAACCAAGTATCATTAACCGATTTCAGCTCTTCCCCAGTTTCCACAATCTTCGCCATCAACATTTTCTTCTTGTTGTAAGTTGCATCCTTTTTCTTAGGATCTTGCACTCACGAGAGTAATGACCAGCTTTGCCACAATTGAAATAAATTGAGTCATCCTTCTTGGAATCATCAGCACATTGATGTTTTGATTGATCAGGTTTCTTGTAATAGGAGGAAGAAGATGAATTTTTGTGTTGATTGCTTGATTTGCCTTTGAACTTGTGTTTGTTCAAGGCTTTGGTGAACATGGCAGCCATTTAGACTAGTTCAAGGAGAGAATCATCAACATCCGAAAGATTCAACTCTTCAGAATCAGTTAATTGTTCAACAAGCACTTTCTTGGACAAGCTTTTGGAAGTGGTATAAGATTTTCTCTTCTTTTTAGCTATGAGGGCAAGTGGATCACCCGAAGAAGACTCTTTCATTTCATCTTGAAGTTTAGACACGGCCGGTTGATAATGCATAAGAACTTCAACAAACTCATGAATATTCAACTTGTCAATCTCTTTGGTAGATCGAATGACTGTTTCATAAGGAAGCCAATCAACATTAAGCTTTTGGGGAATTTCATGTTGATCTCAGCATTCACTTTTGTAATCTTGCACCTTTTCAACTCATTAAGAACACCATTGAAACGTCGGTAAGTTTCCTTGAGAAGTTGTTGGGGTTCCTGCTTGAAATCTTCATAAAGTCCAAGAGCCTTATTCTATTTGGTGACATCCGACATGTCATAACCTTTTTGTTGTCATTTGATCTCATCCCATATGTCCTTAGTAGTGGTGTTGCTATCAACATTTTCAAACAACTCATACGGGATAGCTTGCATGATGATATTTTTAGTCTCTATATCACCCTGAGCTTTCTCGCGTCTCTCTCCGGAAAGTTCATAGACTGGAATTGGCATACCAGTATCCGGATGATACTCTACAACTGGACTATCTCTCAAAGAATCCCATATGTATTTTGCCTTCTCACCCTTGTAGTCTATGTACTGAGTGATACGGTGGAGCCACTGATTGTACTTGCCATCAAACAACACTGGAGGTCGGGAATCTGTTCCGATGATCAATATATCTTTAGTAGATATATTGAAAATGAGGTAGATTCGGTAAAGATTCGGTATTACACACAACTAAGATTTTGGCTCACAAAAATCTAACAAAAATGTCAGATTCAGTATCCGATTCGGTACTGTAGCATATTCGGTATCTGGTTCGGTACTGTAGCAGATTCGGTATATCAGATTCTGTATCAGAAACTGATAAGAATAACTGATGTGTCAAAAGTGTGTGCAGTAGTGCTTAACTTATCTTTCAACTTTTAAATTTATATTACCTTTATTATTACACTTTAGCACCCTAACAAGCAACAAAACCCGATCAGATGTAGTATTTTAGGTTATCGTGCCAAGAGAGCGTAGATGTGGATAAAAGTTGTTTTATTAAATAGCTTAGCTCTTATTAAAGAACTAAAGATAGATTTTTATGTGTTTTTAAGGTTGTTGATTCTTATCTCTTAGGAAAGAGATGATTTAATAATAAAAAAATATAAAGCAAGAAATAAAGATTTAAAATAAACAATTATAAAAGAGAAGTGATTACAAGGATGTATGAAACATAAGGGAAATATATTAATTATTTCATAACTTATATTAACAAATAGCAAGATAACAATCATAGACCAATCATTATCTCTTAACAGGCTAAGCTAAGTGTTGCATATTATTCAATAGGTAGGACTTAAAGCATATGCTAGATATGTGATGTGCATAACTAACATCTCAATTCTTCATGTTCAATTCAATTACATGATACATATCAATCTTGTGATGAGGATCAACATGCAAATAGACTGACAAATTATATAAGCTATTAAACACCAAGTAGATCAACTCAAGTTACTAGCTGAAAGTCAATTACTACTAAGTTCTCATGCAATCATTAATTAAACAAATCCAAACAGAGGATCTTCGACTAAGCCTAACAATATTAAATCATATTATATAAGTGTAACTCAAATTCAACATATTTATCACTAACAATGTTGTTTAACTTAATTGCATGCAATTCAAATTAACAAGTTTGATTGACTAGATCTAAACAAGTAGCATGAATCGAATAATAGATTGTTGGATTAAGTACAAATCAATCCTAAAATCATGTTATCTAATCATTAAGCATGGCAAACAAGCATATTAAAGCAAAGTAGATTCAAAATAGTTTAAATAATTATTACAGAAACATAATCATACAGATCTGAAAACGAACCAGAAACTGCACAATTTGAGCATGGAAGCCGGCAGCTTTGTTCCAGTCAAGCCGGCGGCTTGGTCTGGTGAAGCCGGCGGCTTCATCTTTGTAACGACCCGACTTTTTCGACTTTTAATTATGTTTATTTCTTTCACGAAACTGCGTATTTGTGCGAATTGAGATAGATTATATTCTGGGATCATTAGTTATGTTAATTACATTCGTTAATGCCTTATAAAGTGTTTTTAGGTACTTAGTTACTTAACGTGATCCTTGATTGCATTTACGACCGTTAGTGTCACTTATTGATTAAATCGAGCTACGAACTTGGTACACGTTAAACTTTTGCCATAATTGGGATATTATGGCTATGTAAAAGTAATTGTTACTTATTAATGGCAATTACTTAGTTTTATGGTTCCTTAATTATACTAAAGTGTTTACTAAGGCTTACTTGTTACCTTATTGGACTTAACACCTTAAAGGATTTCCATGGCCCAACCCACCCAACTTAGTGGGCTAGTTAGTGGACTAATTAACCCATGAGATTAAGATTTAGCCCATGAAAGCATAAGACAAGTATTATGCATGCTTATGTACCAAGGCTTGCATGATGTCTCAAACCACCCAACATGTCACCATCACCATGTACTACCACCATGCACCACACCACATAAGGCCAATATGGTCCCCCCACCCTTGCCCCCCATTACCATCGGCCACCACCCCCATCCTCACCAATTTTTATTTTTTTTCTTTTTCTTTCTTTGATAAATACCAACACTTCATCCACTTCTCTCATTCTTCATTCATTTTCTCAAACACACACTTCTCTCTACTTTCTCACTCTAGAATTCTCTCTCAAATTGTAAGTTTGAAAACTTACTTCTTTTCTTTCTTTTCTTAACTTTAATTCATAAATCATCATCATCATGAACAATGATTCAAGTTTTGTAACTTGAATCCTCATAACTTTTGTTGATTTAAACTTTGTTTTGAAAAGCTTTCAAGAACATGATGGATTAAATCTTCTTAGTTTTGAATCTTCATAATCTTGCTAGATCTAAGTCTATTTACTTAAGATCTCTTTATTTATGTTTAAAGATCAAAACCCATGTTTATGATCTTCATGTAACTTGAAGATCCAACACTTTACTTTATGGATCTTCAAGAAAGTTGGAAATACAAGCTTACTAGCTTGATGTTTCTACAAAAAGTTAAGATAAGATCAAATTTTGTTAACTTATGATCTTCTTTTGTTTGTTGTAGTTTAGATTTGTGACTTGTGTTTTCAAGAAACAAAAGATGCAAGCTTACTAGCTTGAGATCTCATAAGTGTTGTTAGGAATCCAAGCTCTCTAGCTTAGGGTTTCATTTTTGTAGTTGATCTAAGCTGTGTAACTTATGATCTTCTACTTTGTTTAAGAGAAAGCTTATTAGCTTATGATCACTTACTTTACAAGATCTAAGTTTCCTAACTTATGGTTGTGTAAAAGTTGAAAGTCTAAGTGTTATGACTTAGGGTTTCACCAAGAACATGAGATCTAGACTTTGTAGTCTAAGGTCTTTAATATTTAGCTAAGATCTAAGCTCTCTACCTTAAGGTCTTGCTTATTTAGTTTCATTCAAAGTTTATAGCTTAATAGAACTTGTGATTGTGTTGAAACTAGGAATTGATGTAACTTTGGTTCATCATCTTGCTCAAACCCGTACATGAGTTGTTATTTGTTTCCTAGTCTTAACTTTGTGTATTGATGGTTAAACCTTGGTTAAAGTGATGCTAAAACATCAAGAGTTGTACACTTGAGGCTTATACGCATCAAGGATGAGACCCGTGATGAGCATCAAACACCGAGAAACCCACCGGAGCATTTTTTTTTCTGTTTTCAGGGTCTGATCAGGCTCCTGGGCTACTGAAAAAGTTTATTTCCAAATAGTTCGGTTCGAGTAGATG
Organism: Rutidosis leptorrhynchoides; assembly: GCF_046630445.1. Classification (NCBI taxonomy): domain Eukaryota; kingdom Viridiplantae; phylum Streptophyta; class Magnoliopsida; order Asterales; family Asteraceae; genus Rutidosis; species Rutidosis leptorrhynchoides. Next base: position 343,149,109 of record NC_092338.1, on the reverse strand, counting down.
ACTTTTTATTTAGGCCTCTCCTAAATCCGATATACGGTTTAGGATTTATAGCCTTCCGAAAGTCACTACGCCCTTGTAATGTTGTGCTGAAATTTTTGACCTACTCGCACTTAAACTGTCGCCGCGGTCAAACGAAGACGAGTTAGGTTCTGAAAATTGGTCAGAGGTTAGAGGACTCACATACGGAGCCATGACCACTGGCCTCGCATCATTTCAGTTTGTATAGAGGTCGTAGCAGCTGAACGAATTCAGCCTTTGTTTCGGTCTCTATCCTTGATTGAAAGCTTACTTTACTTTTTACGTATGATGTTGATGATGATGATACTTAAGACTTAACTTATGTACTTTTAAACCTTTGAGAATGATTTACTGACTTAGTAACTTTTGACCTAGGTTGAGGACCTTTCGGAACGACTTACTTGCTTACTTATCTCGTATCGACTTTTACCGCACTTTCATTGTGAGTTATAGCTTCCCTTTTTATTTATACTATTTTTGGGACTGAGAATACATACGTTTTTTATGTTTTACTTACTAGGCACGAGTACTTAAACTTTATATATGTGTGGGTTATATAACGGCATAAACTTTCCCCTTAGCTCGGTAACGTTTAGTCATTGGTTTTTGAACCGGTGAACGCGAATCTTAGATATGGATCCATAGGGTTTGACATCCCCACTCGGGCTAGTCGCGCTAGCATTTAACGGGTGTTTAATACTTCGTAGACTTACGCACTCTCCAAGTGTACTTTTAAGGGGTGATATTACGTTAAGTTAGTTACCAAGTGCTCACGAATAAACATATACTTTTCATACTGTTTTGAAATACGAAATCTCGAGGCCTACCTCACATTACTGTTACAATTAAACTATAGCTCATCAACATTCGTGTTGACTTTTAAGCATGTTATTTCTCAGGTGCTTAGACGTTTGGTGCTTCCGCTGTAGTAGTCTCGCTGTTAGACTTGTTGTGTAGACTCCCGCGGCTTGTTTAGAGATGTCTCTGCATGAAACATTTACTTTGCATTCACAATCTATGTTACTTTTGAACAATGAATTTGTAATGACCTTTGAGTCTCGTACTTATGTTATTGCTTCCTATTCGTAGAAGTACACTATCGTTTGTAAAACATTTGACGTCGGTAAAGACGTTACCCCTTTTTATGAATGCAAACTTATTTTAATACAGCATATAGTGTTTGACCTTGTAATGATCCTGTTGTTGATGATCCGTACACGTTAATTTTTTACGGGGCGTCACATTTGGTATCAGAGCTTTGGTTGTAGGGAATTAGGTTGCATTAGTGAGTCTAGACCGAGCCAAGTAGGATTCACTAATAGGACTAATCTACAACTTGCTTGTTTACCTATTTCTGCGGAACTTACTGCATGCGACTGCTTACTTTTACTGCTATGAGTACTTACCGTATGCTACTGTTCATTCTCACTATTGCATGCTACTATCTTCCTTTGATTGCATGTTATTTTTGTTTAATACTGTTAATATTGCCATGCTATGTACTGCTAGGATGCTGTAGTGCCTAATTACATGCTTGCTATCTGTCTTACTGACATGGAAAAAGTTATTTTTACTTGTTCAGATGTCGGACAAACCGCCCATTATCGTTGATTTAGAGAGTGACTCAGATTCGTCCGCTGCATCGCCTATCATTGTTGTTGACTCACAGATCCCGTCACCGCTACCCTTCGATGACTCTGGTGATTCACCTTCCAGTGGACTCGTGCCGCCCATTATCGTTGATTTGGAGAGTGACTCAGATTCGTCCGCTGCATCGCCTACCATTGTTGCTGACTCACAGATCCCGTCACCGCTACCCTCCGACGACTCTAGTGATTCACCTTCCAGTGGACTCGTGCTGGACCTTATGGACGTCTCAGACGGAGACGAGGATCCCGCGGTGATTCCAGCTCCACCCAGCCTTAGACTCCCGGAGCCACAGCACCATTCCAGTAGTACTGTAATTCCTAGGGGAAATGGGGGCGGTCCTTTCCGTAATGATCATGGACATTGGGCTAGACGCCTTGCTGATGGGCGTATCGTGCCGATCCCACCTGGCAGATATCGACTTATGACCACCGGTCGGGCAGATCCACCTTCAGATGATTCAGACGGTTCATCATCCGATGACACCAGCGAGGAGGATTCCGAGGAGGATTTCGAGGATGATTTCGAGGAGGACCCTGAGGAAGAGCCCGTGCAACCACCCTCTACCCCGCCGAAGAAGCGGTATCGTTTCAATGGTACATTTATCCCAGGGATTAACGGAGGTAGACCGTTCGTGAAAGCACATGGACAGTTAGTTAGGGTTACCGCCCGTAAACGGGTTGTGCCATATCCTGCTGATCCAATCGTGCGTAAGGCTGCTCATTATGCGCCTTCTACTTCTGGCACTGCACCGTCTGCACCACCGGTACCACCTGCACCATCTACACCACCTGCCCCACCAGCGTCTCCCACCGTCGAGGAGCTGACGAGGGAAGTGCATACCCTCCGTGCTTGGGTGACTGAGCTCGAGGACCAGATGACCCACCTGATGGACATCATTTACCAACCATCACCATAGGGCTGTTGTATTAGATTTCATTATGTAATCCCGTTGGTAGTTTCATGTTTTACTCATGTATTGTACGAACCTTATGCGGATGTATGCAACTTTCTTATTAATGAATGGAACTTAATGTTGTTTAATTATCGTACGATGTTTATTTAAGTTATTGCATGTTGGCTTTTGTGCAATCTGCTGCTGTTTGCCATGCTTAGTTGTCGTGTTTTGTGTTGATTCCATATTGGTTACCACATGCTATAATATTATGACTTATTGAATGCTGGATTTTGACTTAAGTCGAAATTTTGTTTAGAAGATTAATGGAAAATGGAAGAGTTCCAAGGGAAACGCCCACAGCGGCACATATTGAGGAAATGATAACTGCTCGAGTAGCCACAGCAATGGCGAATGTCAACCCCCAAGCTCCACCGGCTAACCAGAACATTCAGAACGGGTGCACCTATAAGGAATTTCAGAGCTGCAAGCCCCACAATTTCAGTGGTACTGAGGGGCCGATTGGATTAACGAGATGGTTTGAAAAGTTAGAAGCTGTTTTCCGTTTGAGTAATTGTTCCGAAGCAAACAAAACTAAGTACGCCTCCTACACATTGTTAGACGGCGCTTTAACCTGGTGGAACACACTTGCTCGGGCTAAGGGAATTGACGAGGCTTATGCTACACCATGGGAGGAGTTTAAAAGTGCTATGATCGAGGAGTACTGCCTCAGAATCAAAATTCAGAAGATGGAAGCGGAATTTTAGGAACTGAAAGTTGTAGGGACTGATCTTGATGGCTATAACCGCAAGTACTTAGAGTTAGCTTTGATGTGCCCCACGATGGTTACCCCTGAATTTAAGCGAATGGAACGGTATTTGTGGGGACTTCCTAAGACCATTCAGGGAAAGGTTACCTCTTCGAAACTGGCAGATGTCCCGAAAGCTATGGGCATGGTGCACACCCTGATGAACCAGATCACCCGCAAGGAACCAGAGAAAGCGAAATCAGAATCAGGAGCTAGTAATGAGAAGCGTAAGTGGGAAGGCAATAAAGGAAAGGTCTTTGATCAAAACCCAACTAAGAGGCATGAGAGTTTTAAGGGAAACAACGACTGGAGGAACCCCAACCCGAACCCTAACTACAAATGTAGTCTCCCGCAGTGCAAGAGATGCTACAAGCATCATACAGGGTACTGCAACGTGGTATGTGAAAAGTGTAAGAGGACTGGGCACATTGGCAAAGATTGCAAGATCACTACCCCAGCTGTGAAGATAAACCCTACTGGACCAAGAAAGTGTTTTGAGTGCGGTCAACAGGGCCACTTCAGGAATGAATGCCCAAACAAGAAGAAGGACGGCAGACCAGCACGTGGAAGGGTTTTCAACATGAACGCCAGGGATGCCCGTGAGGATCCTGACTTGGTCACAGGTACATTTACTATCAATAACCTATTTGCTTCTATCTTATTTGATACCGGTCCCGATAGGAGTTATGTATGTAGACATTTTTGTTCTAAGATAGACTGGTCGTTAGTACCTTTAGACGAGAGTATTATTGTTGAAGTAGCCAATGAGAAACTTGAGAAAGCTGACCAAATTGGCCGAGGAGGTATAATAAACCTAGCTGGTGTGAACTTTGAGATTGATTTGATACCCATCAAGTTGGGAAGTTTCGATGTGATAGTTCGTATGGATTGGTTGTCCAAAGTAAGAGCAGAAATTATTTGTGGAGAGAAGATTATCCGTATACCTCGCGAGGACGGTGTGCCATTGATTGTATACAGAGAGAAAGGTAGCCCAAAATTGAACCTTATTAGTTGTATGAAGGCACAGAAAGTAATGAGGAAAGGACGTTTTGCTATTTTAGCACATGTGAAGAGGTTAGAAACCGAGGTGAAGAGCGTTGATGATGTACGAATTGTGAATGAATTTCCTGACATCTTTCCAAAAGAGTTACCTGGATTACCACCGCCACGATCAGTGGAATTCCAGATTAATCTAGTACCAGGAGCTGCACCTGTAGCTCGCGCACCTTATCAACTTGCACCTTCCGAAATGCAAGAGTTGCAGAGTCAACTACAGGAATTGTTAGACCGTGGATTTATCCAACCAAGCTCTTCGCCTTGGGGCGCTCTTGTTTTGATCGTAAAAAAGAAGGACGGATCTTACCGCATGTGTATCGACTACACCGAACTCAACAAATTGACGATCAAGAATCGGTATCCCCTTCCCAGGATTGACGATCTTTTCGACCAGCTGCAAGGATCAAGCGTTTACTCTAAGATCGATTTGTGATCCAGTTACCACCAGTTGAGGGTGAAGGAGAGTGATGTGATGAAGACTGCGTTCAGAACTCGTTACGGTCATTATGAGTTTCTCGTGATGCCATTCGGTTTAACCAATGCACCTGCCGTGTTCATGGATCTCATGAATCGCGTATGCAAACCATACCTGGACAAGTTCGTTATCGTATTCATAGATGATATCCTCATCTACTCCAAAAGTGAAGCAGAACATGAGCAACACTTATACTGGAACTCTTGAGACAAGAGCAACTTTATGCCAAATTCTCTAAGTGTGAGTTTTGGTTGAAGGAAGTCCAATTTCTGGGTCATATTGTGAGCGATCAGGGTATCAAAGTTGATCCCGCAAAGATCGAAGCTATCAGCAAGTGGGAAACCCCTTACTCCAACTCATATCCGCTAATTTCTAGGCCTCACCGGTTATTACCAAATGTTCATTGAAGGTTTCTCTCTGATTGCACGCCCATTAACCGCACTGACTCACAAAGGAAGAAATTCATTTGGGCAACCGAGCAAGATTTAGCATTTCAAATCTTAAAGCAGAAGTTGACCACCGCACCTATCCTATCCCTCCCCGAAGGCAGTGATGATTTTGTGGTTTATTGCAATGCCTCGAAAAATGGTTTTGGGTGTGTACTAATGCAACGAACGAAAGTTATTGCTTATGCCTCTCGTCAACTAAAAATTCACGAGCGAAACTACACGACTCACGATCTCGAACTTGGAGCCATTGTCTTTGCATTAAAACTATGGAGACACTATCTTTATGGAACAAATAGTACCATCTTCACTGACCACAAAAGCCTCCAACACATCCTTGATCAGAAGTAACTAAACATGAGACAGCGACAATGGATCGAGATGCTGAACGACTACGATTGTGAACTTCGTTACCATCCTGGAAAGGCAAATGTTGTAGCCGATGCTTTAAGCCGAAAGGAAAGAATGGTACCTCTTCGTGTCCGAGCCTTGAACATCACCATCTATTCGAATTTCAATAGCCAAATCCGAGTAGCCCAAGATAAGGCTCTCAAAGAGGAGAATATTTCTCAAGAACATTTGAACATCCTCGTTTCTCGATTTGAGGTCAAGGAGACTGGACTCCGGTACTTTGCCGAAAGAATCTGGGTGCCTAGTTATGGGGATTTATGAAGCCTCATTCTAGACGAAGCCCACAAGTTAAGATATTCGATTCATCCAGGAGCCGGTAAGATGTACCATGATCTCAAGGAACAGTATTGGTGGCCTAATCTTAAGAAGGACGTTGCTACTTATGTTGGAAAGTGTTTGACTTGTTCAAAGGTTAAGGCCGAACATCAAAGACCATCCGGGTTACTTCAGCAACCCGAAATCCCACAATGGAAGTGGGAAAGGATAACGATGGACTTCATTACGAAACTACCAAAGACGGTGGGCAGATACGATACCATCTGGGTTATCATTGACCGTCTTACCAAATCTGCACACTTCCTAGCCATGAAAGAAACTGATACAATGGAGAAACTCGCTCAGCTATACATAAAGGAAATTGTATCTAGTCATGGTGTGCCCTTATCGATTATTTCAGACTGAGATGCCCATTTTGCTTCTAGATTTTGGCGTTCCCTACAAGAAACTTTGGGAACACGTCTCGACATGAGTACCGCATACCACCCGCAAATCGACGGACAAAGTCAACGCACGATTCAAACTTTGGAGGACATGTTGCGTGCTTGTGTTATTGATTTCGGAAAAGTTTGGGAAAAGCATTTGCCGCTAGCCGAATTTTCTTACAACAACAGCTATCATTCGAGTATTAATTCCGCACCTTTCGAAGCATTGTATGGCCGCAAGTACCGTTCTCCTATTTAGCAAATCACCGGACCCGAACTCGTTCATGAAACCATCGAGAAGATTGTTCAAATTCAAGCGAGGCTCAAGACGGCCCGTGATCGTCAAAAGAGCTATGCCGACCTTAAACGTAAAGATTTCGAATTCCAAGTCGGCGACCGCGTTATGTTGAACGTAGCACCTTGGAAATGTGTAATCCGTTTCGGAAAGCGTGGAAAGTTAAATTCGCCATACATTGGTCCTTTTGAAATCTTGGAGCGTATTGGACCCGTTGCTTACCGTTTGGATCTTCCGACATAATTGAGCTCCGTTCATCCTAAATTTCACGTATCGAATCTGAAGAAGTGTCTTGCTGAACCAGAATTTGTCATACCACTAGAAGAACTTACGATTGATGACAAACTCCACTTCGTGGAAGAACCCATTGAAATTATGGACCGTGAGGTCAAGACCTTGAAACGTAACAAGATTCCGATTGTCCGAGTCCGTTGGAATGCCAAATGAGGACCTGAGTTTACCTGGGAACGAGAGGATCAAATGATGCAGAAGTATCCTCACCTTTTCCCGACTCCACCATTTACCTCAGCTTAAATTTCGGGACGAAATTTTCTTTAACAGGTGGGTAATGTAACGACCTGACTTTTTCGACTTTTAATTATGTTTATTTCTTTCACGAAACTACGTACTTGTGCGTACTGAGATAGATTATATTCTGAGATCATTAGTTATGTTAATTACATTCGTTAATGCCTTACAAAGTGTTTTTAGGTACTTAGTTACTTAACGTGATCCTTGATTATATTTACAACCGTTAGTGTCACTTATTGATTAAAGCGAGCTACGAACTTGGTACACATTAAACTTTTGCCATAATTGGGATATTATGGCTACGTAAAAGTAATTGTTACTTATTAATGGCAATTACTTAGTTTTATGGTTCCTTAATTATACTTAAGTGTTTACTAAGGCTTACTAGTTACCTTATTGGACTTAACACCTTAATGGACTTCCATGGCCCAACCCACCCAACTTAGTGGGCTAGTTAGTGGACTAATTAACCCATGAGATTAAGATTTAGCCCATGAAAGCATAAGACAAGTATTATGCATGCTTATGTACCAAGGCTTGTATGATGTCTCAAGCCACCCAACATGTCACCATCACCATGTACTACCACCATGCACCACACCACATAAGGTCAAGATGGTCCCCCCACCCTTGCCCCTCATGATCGTCGGCTACCACCCCCATCCCTACCAATTTTTATTTTTTTTCTTTTTCTTTCTTTGATAAATACCAACACTTCATCCACTTCTCTCATTCTTCATTCATTTTCTCAAACACACACTTCTCTCTACTTTCTCACTCTAGAATTCTCTCTCAAATTTTAAGTTTGAAAACTTACTTCTTTTCTTTCTTTTCTTAACTTTGATTCATAAATCATCAACATCATGAACAAAGATTCAAGTTTTGTAACTTGAATCTTCATAACTTTTGTTGATTTAAACTTTGTTTTGAAAAGCTTTCAAGAACATGATGGATTAAAGCTTCTTAGCTTTGAATCTTCATAATCTTGCTAGATCTAAGTCTATTTACTTAAGATCTCTTTATTTATGTTTAAAGATCAAAACCCATGTTTATGATCTTCATGTAACTTGAAGATCTAACACTTTACTTTATGGATCTTCAAGAAAGTTTGAAATACAAGCTTACTAGCTTGATGTTTCTACAAAAAGTTAAGATAAGTTCAAAGTTTGTTAACTTATGATCTTTTTTTGTTTGTTGTAGTTAAGATTTGTGACTTGTGTTTTCAAGAAACAAAAGATGCAAGCTTACTAGCTTGAGATCTCATAAGTGTTGTTAGGAATCCAAGCTCTCTAGCTTAGGGTTTTATTTTTGTGGTTAATCTAAGTTGTGTAACTTATGATCTTCTACTTTGTTTAAAAGAAAGCTTATTAGCTTATGATCACTTACTTTACAAGATCTAAGTTTCCTAACTTATGGTTGTGTAAAAGTTGAAAGTCTAAGTGTTATGACATAGGGTTTCACCAAGAACATGAGATCTAGACTTTGTAGTCTAAGGTCTTTAATATTTAGCTTAAATCTAAGCTCTCTAGCTTAAGGTCTTGTTATTTAGTTTGATTCAAAGTGTATAGCTTAATAGAACTTGTGATTGTGTTGAAACAAGGAGTTGATGTAACTTTGGTTCATCATCTTGCTCAAACTCGTACATGAGTTGTTATTTATTTCCTAGTCTTAACTTTGTGTGTTGATGGTTAAACCTTAGTTAAAGTGATGCTAAAACATCAAGAATTGTACACTTGAGGCTTATACGTATCAAGGATGAGAACCGTGATGAGCATCAAACACCGAGAAACTCACCGGAGCACTTGCTTTCTATTTTCAGGATCTGATCACGCTCCTGGGCTACTGTAAAAGTTGATTTCCAGATAGTTCAGTTCAAGTAGATGACATTTCGTTTAGGCCTCGCCTAAATCCGATGTACGGTTTAGGATTTATAGCCTTTCGAAAGTCACTACGCCCTTGTAACGTTGTGCTGAAATTTCTGACCTACTCGCACTTAAACCGTCGCCACGATCAAACGAAGATGAGTTAGGTTCTGAAAATTGGTCAGCGGTTAGAGGACTCACATACGGAACCATGGCCACTGGTCTAGCATCATTTCAGTTTGTATAGAGGTCTTAGCATCTGAACTAAATCAGCCTTTGTTTCGGTCTCTATCCTTGATTGAAAACTTACTTTACTTTTTACGTATGATGTTGATGATGATGATACTTAAGACTTAACTAACGTACTTTTAAACCTTTGGGAATGATTTACTGACTTAGTAACTTTTGACCTAGGTTGAGACCTTTCGTGTGATGCCCCGTACAAAACCATCGTGTACGAATCATCAACAGCAGGATCATTACAAGGTCAAATACTATATGTTTCAAAACAAGTTTGCATTCATGAATAAAGGTGACGTTTTAACCAACGCCAAATGTTTAACAACCAAAAGTATGCTTCTATGAATACCAAGCAATAATAGTACGTGACCCATAGGTTGTTACAAATACATCGTTTCAGAAGTAATAAATTTTGAATGCAAGATAAAATGTTTCATGCGGTGACATCTCTAGTAAGCACAGCGGAAGTCTACAAGGCATGACTAGTACAGCGGAAGCAAGCAAACCTTAAGCACCTGAGAAAAACCTGCTTAAAAACATGAACACAAAGGTTGGTGAGCTATAATTTAAGTATAACAGTAATGTAAGGTAGGCCACGAGATTTCAGTGCTTCAACAGCGTTTTAAAACATTATGAAAAGTATATGTATAACCGTGGGCACTTGGTAACTAACTTAACGTTTATCACCCCCTAAAAGTACACTTGGCGAGTGCGTATGTTTACAAAGTATTAAACACCCGTTAAATGCTAACGCTACTAGCCCGAGTGGGTATGTCAAACCCTATGGATCCATATCTAAGATTCGCGTTCAACAGTTCAAAGACCAATGTCTAAACGTTACCGAGCTAAGGGGAAAGTTTATGCCGTTGTATAACCCACACATATATAAAGTTTAAGTACTCGTGCCTAGTATGTAAAACGTAAAATGAGCATGTATTCTCAGTTCCCAAAATAGTTAAAGTAAAAAGGGATGCTATAACTCACAGTGGAAAGTAGTAAAAGTCGATACGCGGAAAGGTAAGCAAAGTGGTTGGTCCGAAAAGTCCTCAACCTAAGTCAAAAGTTACTAAGTCAGTAAATCGTTCCCAAAGGTTTAAATTTATGTAAATTAGGTCTTAAGTACCATCATCATTCATCATTAAACAAAAAGTGTAAAGTAAGTTTTAAGTCAAGACTAGGGTTTAAAACAAAGTCTGACTTCGTTCAGTCGCCACGGCCTCTATACAAACTAAAATGAGGTGAGACCAGTGGCCATGGCTCCGTATATGAGTCCCATAGGTACTGAACAATTTCCAGAACCAAAATCGCCTTCATTTGACCGTGGTGACGGTTTAAGTGCGAGTAGGTCAGAAATTTCAGCACAACGTTAATCGGGTGTAGTGACTTTCGGGAGGCCATAGATCCTATACCGTAACTCGGATTAAGACGAGTTCTAAACAGAACATCATCTACTCGAACCGAAATAGCTGAAAATCAACTTTACAGTAGCCCAGGTAGTCTGATCAGTTCCAAAAAATAGTAAGAAAGGTGTTCTGGTGGCTTCTTGGTGCTTGATGCTCCTCACGGTTCTCATCTTTGATGCATATAGCTTCAAGTGTACAACTCGTTGATGTGTTTACATCATATTTACCAAGTTTTGACCATCATAACACTAGTTCAAGTCTAAGATAAGTAGCACAACTCATTTAAGTGTTGCAAGTAGTTTGATGAACCAAAGTTACATCAAGATCTTAGATCCGACACATACAAGAGTTATAAAAGTAATATTAAGCTATAAACTTAAAAGTAAACTAAATAATTAAGATCATAAGTTGTAGAACTTAGATCTTAGCTAGATATTGAAGATCCTAGACTAGAAAGTCTAAATCTAGTGTTCTTAAGTTAGATCCTAAGTTACAAAACTTGGATCTACACTTCAATGAAACCATAAGTTATGAAACTTAGATTTTCAACTTGAATAATGTGTGTAAGCTTGTAAGCTCTTATTTACAACAAAATTAGAAGATCATAAGTTATATAAACTTAGATCCAACATAAGTATATGAAGTTATAACTAGAAAGTTATACTTCCATGTTCTTGAACTTACAAAGTTAACTTTTAGTTCAAGATAAATGAGATCAAGATAACTAGTAACACTTGACCAAGCTTAACAAGAATCACGACTTTAAAGCATGTACAAAAGGAAGAAATAAGTTAAATTTACAAGTGACAAGTTCATGGTTGTTCATACTTTAAAGATTAAAGCCAAGGCTTTGATTCTTTAAGAAAGTAAACCTTAAGTTTACAACATGAACTCAAGTATGATTATAAACTCATGAACTTTAAATCTTTTTAAAACATTAAGTGTAGAACCATAACTAGAAAGTTTAGGTTCTTGTATGTTCTTGTATGACAAGATGATATGAAGAACAAACTAGAAAGTTTGATTCTTAACAACAATAAACAACTACAAGTAATTAAACAACAATAAGAACAAGTAATGATGATGATGATGTGTTTATATTTCAGTTTTAAACAAGAAAAAAGAAGGAGAAAAGTCTTGAAAGAACTCAAAATTTGAGAGAGAACTTGAGAGAAAAGTAGAAGTATTTTGTGTGTGTGTGAAGTGAATGAAGTATACAAGTGAATAAGTAATCAAAAAAAAAGATTTTGAACCTCCCTTTACCCCTAGTATGGCCGACGGTTTCCAAGGCTCAAAGGAGGGAAAAGTCCACTAGTTTCTTGCATGTATTGGTGAAGATGCAAGCTTGAAATGGTAATAAAACAAGTTGGCATGGGAAAGATGTGTAAATGAGCATGTAACTAGCCTTTCCTTTACTAATCAATCTAGTTTCATCCAAATGTAATACTTGCATAATAAGATGGGCTAATTTGTCCATTAAGGAAGTAGGGTGGGCTTCCAAGTCCATTAATCATGAGTCCAAGTCCAAGTAATCAACAAATTAAATAAAAGCCCAAGTAATTAACTACTAACACTAGTTAAATAAAAATGATTAATATTAATTAATCATTAATGCAAATAATATCCAAAATATTATTCGTGAAAAGTTCGTGTGTTACAAAGATGAGTCGGGACATGTAAAGTCATGTACGGTAACAAGTAAATGTAATAAAATACATTCATTAAAACACAAGTATTAATAATAAATATTAATAATTAAACATTGGAAAATCCAGGGTCGTTACATTACCCACCTGTCAAAGAAAATTTCGTCCCGAAATTTTAAGCTGAGGTAGATGGAGGAGTCGAGAAAAGGTGAGGATACTTCTGCATCATTTGATCCTCTCGCTCTCAGGTAAACTCAGGTCCTCGTTTGGCATTCCATCATACTCGGACGATCGGAATCTTGTTATGTTTCAAAGTTTTGACCTCACAGTCTATAATTTTGACAGGCACTTCCACGAAGTGGAGTTTGTCATCAATCGTAAGTTCCTCCAATGGTATGACATGTTCCGGTTCAGCAAGACACTTCTTCAAATTCGATACATGAAAGGTAGGATAAAGTGAGCTCAATTGAGTTGGAAGATCCAAACGGTAAGCAACGGGTCCAACACGCTCCAAGATTTCAAAAGGACCAATGTATCGCGGGTTTAACTTTCTGCGTTTTCCAAAAAGGATCACACCTTTCCAAGGCGCGACCTTCAACATTACACGGTCACCCACACTGAATTCAAAGTCTTTACGTTTAAGGTCGGCATAACTCTTTTGGCGATCACGAGCCGTCTTGAGTCTCGCTTGAATCTGGACAATCTTCTCAGTTGTTTCATGGACTATCTCGGGTCCGGTCATTTGCGTTTCTCCTACATCGGCCCAACAAATAGGAGATCGGCACTTGCGGCCATACAACGCTTCAAAAAGTGCGGCATTAATACTCGAGTGATAACTGTTGTTGTAAGAGAATTCGGCTAGCGGCAAATGCCTTTCCCAGGCCTTTCCAAAATCAATGACACACGTACGCAACATGTCCTCCAAAGTCTGAATTGTGCGTTCTCTTTGCCCGTCGGTCTGTGGGTGATAGGCAGTACTCATGTCGAGATGAGTTCCCAAGGCTTCTTGCAAAGAACGCCAAAATCTGGAAGTAAAACGGGGATCGCGATCTGAGATGATCGATAAAGGTAAACCATGACGAGATACAACCTCTTTTATGTATAGTTGAGCGAGTCTTTCCATCATATCCATCTCCTTCATAGCTAAGAAGTGTGCAGATTTAGTGAGACTGTCAACAATAACCCAGATGGTATCGTATCCGCCCACCGTCTTTGGTAACTTCGTAATGAAATCCATTGTTATCCTTTCCCACTTCCATTGCGGGATTTCCGGTTGTTGAAGTAACCCAGAAGGCCTCTGATGTTCGGCCTTAACCTTCGAGCAAGTCAAACACTTACCCACATAAGTTGCGACGTCCTTCTTAAGATTGGGCCACCAATACTGTTCCTTGAGATTGTGGTACATTTTACCGGCTCCTGGGTGAATCGAATATCTCGACTTGTGGGCTTCATCTAATATAAGGTTCCATAGATCTCCATAACGGGGTACCCAAATTCTTCCAGCATAGCATCGGGGTCCAGTTTCCTTAACTTCGAATCGAGAAACGAGGATGTTCAAGTATTCATGAGATATATTCTCTTCCTTAAGAGCCTCATCTTGAGCTGCTCGGATCTGGCTATTGAGGTTCGAATGAATGGTGATGTTCAGTGCTCGAACACGAAGAGGTACCATCCACTCCTTTCGGCTTAAAGCATTAGCTACAACATTGGCCTTGCCAGGGTGATAACGAAGTTCACAATCATAGTCGTTCAGCGTCTCGATCCATCGACGTTGTCTCATATTTAGTTGTTTCTGATCAAAGATGTGTTGGAGGCTTTTGTGATCGGTGAAAATAGTGCTCTTTGTTCCATAAAGATAGTGTCTCCACAGTTTTAATGCAAAGACAACGGATCCAAGCTCAAGATCATGAGTAGTGTAGTTTCGCTCGTGAATCTTCAGTTGTCGGGAGGAATAAGCGATAACCTTTGTGCGTTGCATCAGTACACAACCAAAACCACTTTTCGAAGCATCGCAATAAATGACGAAATCGTCACTACCCTCAGGAAGTGATAAGATAGGTGCGGTGGTTAACTTCTTCTTCAAGGTTTGGAATGCAGATTCCTGTTCAGGTTCCCAAATGAACTTCTTCCCTTTGTGAGTCAGCATGGTCAAAGGACGCGCAATCAGAGAAAAACTTTCAATAAATCTTCGATAGTAACCGGCGAGGCCTAGAAATTGGCGGATGTGAGTCGGAGTAGTGGGGGATTCCCACTTGCTGATAGCTTCAATCTTTGCGGGATCAACTTTGATACCTTGATCACAAACAACGTGACCCAGAAATTGGACTTCCTTCAACCAAAACTCACACTTGGAGAATTTGGCGTAAAGTTGCTCTTGTATCAAGAGTTCCAACACTAGACGAAGATGTTGCTCATGTTATTCTTCCCTTTTGGAGTAGAAGAGGATATCATCTATGAAGACGATAACGAACTTATCCAGGTATGGCTTGCAGACACGATTCATGAGATCCATAAATACAGCAGGTGCGTTGGTTAAACCGAAAGGCATCACGAGAAACTCATAATGACCATAACGAGTTCTGAATGCAGTCTTCATCACATCGCTTTCTTTCACCCTCAATTGGTGATAACCGGATCGCAAATCGATCTTAGAGTAAACGCTCGATCCTTGTAGTTGATCAAAAAGATCGTCAATTCGGGGAAGAGGATGCCAATTCTTGATCGTCAATTTGTTGAGTTCATGGTAGTCGATACACATGCGGAAGGATCCATCCTTCTTCTTCACAAACAAAACAGGTGCACCCCAAGGTGAGAAACTTGGTTGGATAAATCCACGGTCTAGCAATTCTTGTAATTGACTCTGCAACTCTTGCATCTCGAAAGGTGTGAGTCGATAAGGTGCGCGAACTACAGGTGCAGCTCCTGGCACTAAATCGATCTGAAACTCCACTGCTCTCGGTGGTGATAATACAGGCAATTCTTCCAAAAAGACATCAGGAAATTCGTTCATAAATCGTACGTCATCCACGCTCTTCACCTCGGTTTCTAATGTTTTCACATGTGCCAAAACAGCAATACGTCCTTTCTTCATGATCTTTTGCGCTTTCATGCAACTAATGAGATTCAGTTTCGACCTACATCTCTCTCCGTAAATAATCAGTGGCTCACCGTCTCCGTGTGGTATACGAAGAGCTTTATCTCCACAGATAATGTCAGCCCTTATCTTGGTCAACCAGTCCATACCGACAATAACATCAAAGCTTCCCAACTTAATGGGTATCAAGTCAATCTCGAAATCTACACCAGCTATGTTGATAATAGCTCCTCGGCTAATTTGGTCTATATATATATATATATATATATATATATATATATATATATATATATATATATATATATATATATATATATATATATATATATATTTAATACATATAACATAACAAAATTAATATTTTGTATACAAAATGAATATATGAAACATATATATTATTAATATAAAAATGATATAACTAATAAATTTATATATATATTTGTTCGATTACAATTATGTGTGTTAATATATATACAAATGATATAGGTTCGTGAATCCGAGGCCTACCTCTACAAGCATACTCTCCTTTAAAGGAACTAACGACCAATTTATCTTATCGCAAAAGTGTCTACATACATAACTTCTATCGGCACCAGTATCAAATAGGACAGAAGCTAATAGATTGTTGATAGTGAATATACCTGTCACCAAGTCGGGGTTCTCACGAGCATCCCTTGCATTTACATTGAAAGCTCTGCCACACGGTGGTCCTCCTTCCTTTCGCTTATTGGGACACTCATTTCTGAAGTGGCCCGTCTGTCCACATTCATAGCACTTTCTCGGTCCAGTAGGGTTCGGCTTCCCAGTCATGGTGGTGATCTTGCAGTCCTTGCCAATATGCCCGGTCCTTTTGCACTTTTCACAAACAACGTTACAGTACCCGGTATGGTGCTTGTAGCACCTCTTGCACTGTAGCAGACTGCCCTTGTAGTTGGGGTTCGAGTTGGTGTTCGGATTGAGATTTCCACCGTTGTTGTGCCTCTTAGCGGGGGTTTGATCATAGGTTCTCCCCTTGTTGTTTTCCCACTTACGCTTATCACTACTACCCGCTTCGGATTTTTCCTTCTCCGGTTCATCGCTGATAATTTGGTTCATTAAGGTGTGCGCCATGCGCATTGCTTCCAGGACATTGGGTGGCTTAGACGAGGTGACATTTCCCTTAATGGACTTAGGAAGTCCCCACAAGTACCTTTCCATGCGCTTAAACTCCGGGGTAACCATGGTAGGACACATCAGGGCTAATTCTACATACCTACGATTGTAACCATCGAGATCGTTTCCCACAACCTTCAACTGCATAAACTCAATCTCCATTTTCTGGATCTCTGTCCTAGGGCAATATTCCTCAATCATGGCCCCCTTAAACTCTTCCCATGGAGTGGCATACGCCTCATCAATACCCTTTGCTTGAGCCAATGTGTTCCACCAAGTTAGTGCGCCGTCTGACAGCGTACATGAAGCATACTTGGTTTTGTTCGCCTCTGAGCAGTTACTAACTCGGAACACAGATTCTAATTTCTTAAACCACCTAGTGACACCAACCGGCCCCTCAGTTCCACTAAAGTTGTGGGGCTTGCAGCTTTGAAACTCTTTGTATGTGCATCCATTATGAATGGGTTGGATAACCGGTGGCGGTGGAGCTTGGGGGTTCATTTCCGCTAAAGTTGTGGCGACTCGTTCATTGATCATTTCCTCGATCTGGGCTACTGTGGGTGTTGATCTTCCGTTGGCCATTGATGTTCTAAACAAAAATTTTGACTCAAGTCAAAATCCAGTATTCAAATAGTAATAATACAGTATATGGTAACCAGCATGGAATCAACACAACACATGCTAATTAAGTAAATCAAATAGATTCAGATACCACAAAGTCATCACACAGTAATGTAAATAGAACACTGTGCAAGAATTAAACAATACAAAGTTCCATTCATTAATAATAAGTTGCATACATCCGCATAGGTTCGTACAATACATAAGTAATACATGAAATTACAAATGAGATTACATAATGAAATCTAATACAAATGTCCTATGGTGATGGTGGGTGTAGGATGTCCATTACGTGGGACATCTGATCCTCGAGCTCAATTACCCGAGCACGGAGGATCTCCACTTCCCTTGTCAGTTCCTCGACAGAGGGAGATGGTGGGGCAGGCGGTGCAGTCGGTACGGGTGGAGCTGGTGGTGCAGACGGTCCGGCACCAGAAGTAGATGCTACGTAACGGTAAGGCTTACGAATGAAGTGATCAGCAGGATACGGCACAAGCCGCTTACGGGCGGTAACTCTAGTCCTCAATCCATGTACGTTAACGGACGATCTCCCTCCGTTAACCCCAGGAATAACAGTACCGTCGAAACGATACCGCTTCTTCGGCAGGGTGGAGGGTGGCTGCACAGGTGCCTCATCGGGGTCCTCATCGGAATCCTCATCACTGGTGAAATGTCCCGTTCTTATTGATTAAAAACGTTCCATATTAATTGATTTCGTTGCGAGGTTTTGACCTCTATATGAGACGTTTTTCAAAGACTGCATTCATTTTTAAAACAAACCATAACCTTTATTTCATAGATAAAGGTTTTAAAAAGCTTTACGTAGATTATCAAATAATGATAATCTAAAATATCTTGTTTACACACGACCATTACATAATGGTTTACAATACAAATATGTTACATCGAAATCAGTTTCTTGAATGCAGTTTTTACACAATATCATACAAACATGGACTCCAAATCTTGTCCTTATTTTAGTATGCAACAGCGGAAGCTCTTAATATTCACCTGAGAATAAACATGCTTTAAACGTCAACAAAAATGTTGGTGAGTTATAGGTTTAACCTATATATATCAAATCGTAACAATAGACCACAAGATTTCATATTTCAATGCACATCCCATACATAGAGATAAAAATCATTCATATGGTGAACACCTGGTAACCGACAATAACAAGATGCATATATAAGAATATCCCCATCATTCCGGGACACCCTTCGGATATGATATAAATTTCGAAGTACTAAAGCATCCGGTACTTTGGATGGGGTTTGTTAGGCCCAATAGATCTATCTTTAGGATTCGCGTCAATTAGGGTGTCTGTTCCCTAATTCTTAGATTACCAGACTTAATAAAAAGGGGCATATTCGATTTCGATAATTCAACCATAGAATGTAGTTTCACGTACTTGTGTCTATTTTGTAAATCATTTATAAAACCTGCATGTATTCTCATCCCAAAAATATTAGATTTTAAAAGTGGGACTATAACTCACTTTCACAGATTTTTACTTCGTCGGGAAGTAAGACTTGGCCACTGGTTGATTCACGAACCTATAACAATATATACATATACATATATATCAAAGTATGTTCAAAATATATTTACAACACTTTTAATATATTTTGATGTTTTAAGTTTATTAAGTCAGCTGTCCTCGTTAGTAACCTACAACTAGTTGTCCATAGTTAGATGTACAGAAATAAATCGATACATATTATCTTGAATCAATCCACGACCCAGTGTATACTTATCTCAGTATTGATCACAACTCAAACTATATATATTTTGGAATCAACCTCAACCCTGTATAGCTAACTCCAACATTCACATATAGAGTGTCTATGGTTGTTCCGAAATATATATAGATGTGTCGACATGATAGGTCGAAACATTGTATACGTGTCTATGGTATCTCAAGATTACATAATATATAATACAAGTTGATTAAGTTATGGTTGGAATAGATTTGTTACCAATTTTCACGTAGCTAAAATGAGAAAAATTATCCAATCTTGTTTTACCCATAACTTCTTCATTTTAAATCCGTTTTGAGTGAATCAAATTGCTATGGTTTCATATTGAACTCTATTTTATGAATCTAAACAAAAAAAGTATAGGTTTCTAGTCGGAAAAATAAGTTACAAGTCGTTTTTGTAAAGGTAGTCATTTCAGTCGAAAGAACGACGTCTAGATGACCATTTTAGAAAACATACTTCCACTTTGAGTTTAAACATAATTTTTGGATATAGTTTCATGTTCATAATAAAAATCATTTTCTCAGAATAACAACTTTTAAATCAAAGTTTATCATAGTTTTTAATTAACTAACCCAAAACAGCCCGCGGTGTTACTACGACGGCGTAAATCCGGTTTTACGGTGTTTTTTCGTGTTTCCAGGTTTTAAATCATTAAGTTAGCATATCATATAGATATAGAACATGTGTTTAGTTGATTTTAAAAGTCAAGTTAGAAGGATTAACTTTTGTTTGCGAACAAGTTTAGAATTAACTAAACTATGTTCTAGTGATTACAAGTTTAAACCTTCGAATAAGATAGCTTTATATGTATGAATCGAATGATGTTATGAACATCATTACTACCTTAAGTTCCTTGGATGAACCAACTGGAAAAGAGAAAAATGGATCTAGCTTCAATGGATCCTTGGATGGCTCAAAGTTCTTGAAGCAAAATCATGACACGAAAACAAGTTCAAGTAAGATCATCACTTGAAATAAGATTGTTATAGTTATAGAAATTGAACCAAAGTTTGAATATGATTATTACCTTGTATTAGAATGATAACCTACTGTAAGAAACAAAGATTTCTTGAGGTTGGATGATCACCTTACAAGATTGGAAGTGAGCTAGCAAACTTGAAAGTATTCTTGATTTTATGAAACTAGAACTTTTGGAATTTATGAAGAACACTTAGAACTTGAAGATAGAACTTGAGAGAGTTCAATTAGATGAAGAAAATTGAAGAATGAAAGTGTTTGTAGGTGTTTTTGGTCGTTGGTGTATGGATTAGATATAAAGGATATGTAATTTTGTTTTCATGTAAATAAGTCATGAATGATTACTCATATTTTTGTAATCTTATGAGATATTTCATGCTAGTTGCCAAATGATGGTTCCCACATGTGTTAGGTGACTCACATGGGCTGCTAAGAGCTGATCATTGGAGTGTATATACCAATAGTACATACATCTAAAAGCTGTGTATTGTACGAGTACGAATACGGGTGCATACGAGTAGAATTGTTGATGAAACTGAACGAGAATGTAATTGTAAGCATTTTTGTTAAGTAGAAGTATTTTGATAAGTGTATTGAAGTCTTTCAAAAGTGTATAAATACATATTAAAACACTACATGTATATACATTTTAACTGAGTCGTTAAGTCATCGTTAGTCGTTACATGTAAGTGTTGTTTTGAAACCTTTAGGTTAACGATCTTGTTAAATGTTGTTAACCCAATGTTTATAATAACAAAAGAGATTTTAAATTATTATATTATCATGATATTATGATGTACGAATATCTCTTAATATGATATATATACATTAAATGTCGTTACAACGATAAACGTTACATATATGTCTCGTTTCAAAATCATTAAGTTAGTAGTCTTGTTTTTACATATGTAGTTCATTGTTAATATAATTAATGATATGTTTACTTATCATAATATCATGTTAACTATATATATAACCATATATATGTCATCATATAGTTTTTTTACAAGTTTTAACGTTCGTGAATCACCGGTCAACTTGGGTGGTCAATTGTCTATATGAAACCTATTTCAATTAATCAAGTCTTAACAAGTTTGATTGCTTAACATGTTGGAAACATTTAATCATGTAAACATCAATCTCAATTAATATATATAAACATGGAAAAGTTCGGGTCACTACAGTACCTACCCGTTAAATAAATTTCGTCCCGAAATTTTAAGCTGTTGAAGGTGTTGACGAATCTTCTGGAAATAGATGCGGGTATTTCTTCTTCATCTGATCTTCACGCTCCCAGGTGAACTCGGGTCCTCTACGAGCATTCCATCGAACCTTAACAATTGGTATCTTGTTTTGCTTAAGTCTTTTAACCTCACGATCCATTATTTCGAAGGGTTCTTCGATGAATTGGAGTTTTTCGTTGATTTGGATTTCATCTAACGGAATAGTGAGATCTTCTTTAGCAAAACATTTCTTCAAATTCGAGACGTGGAAAGTGTTATGTACAGCCGCGAGTTGTTGAGGTAACTCAAGTCGGTAAGCTACTGGTCCGACACGATCAATAATCTTGAATGGTCCAATATACCTTGGATTTAATTTCCCTCGTTTACCAAATCGAACAACGCCTTTCCAAGGTGCAACTTTAAGCATGACCATCTCTCCAATTTCAAATTCTATATCTTTTCTTTTAATGTCAGCGTAGCTCTTTTGTCGACTTTGGGCGGTTTTCAACCGTTGTTGAATTTGGATGATCTTCTCGGTAGTTTCTTGTATAATCTCCGGACCCGTAATCTGTCTATCCCCCACTTCACTCCAACAAATCGGAGACCTGCACTTTCTACCATAAAGTGCTTCAAACGGCGCCATCTCAATGCTTGAATGGTAGCTGTTGTTGTAGGAAAATTCTGCTAACGGTAGATGTCGATCCCAACTGTTTCCGAAATCAATAACACATGCTCGTAGCATGTCTTCAAGCGTTTGTATCGTCCTTTCGCTCTGCCCATCAGTTTGTGGATGATAGGCAGTACTCATGTCTAGACGAGTTCCTAATGCTTGCTGTAATGTCTGCCAGAATCTTGAAATAAATCTGCCATCCCTATCAGAGATAATAGAGATTGGTATTCCATGTCTGGAGACGACTTCCTTCAAATACAGTCGTGCTAACTTCTCCATCTTGTCATCTTCTCTTATTGGTAGGAAGTGTGCTGATTTGGTGAGACGATCAACTATTACCCAAATAGTATCAAAACCACTTGCAGTCCTTGGCAATTTAGTGATGAAATCCATGGTAATGTTTTCCCATTTCCATTCCGGGATTTCGGGTTGTTGAAGTAGACCTGATGGTTTCTGATGCTCAGCTTTGACCTTAGAACACGTCAAACATTCTCCTACGTATTTAGCAACATCGGCTTTCATACCCGGCCACCAAAAATGTTTCTTGAGATCCTTGTACATCTTCCCCGTTCCAGGATGTATTGAGTATCTGGTTTTATGAGCTTCTCTAAGTACCATTTCTCTCATATCTCCAAATTTTGGTACCCAAATCCTTTCAGCCCTATACCGGGTTCCGTCTTCCCGAATATTAAGATGCTTCTCCGATCCTTTGGGTATTTCATCCTTTAAATTTCCCTCTTTTAAAACTCCTTGTTGCGCCTCCTTTATTTGAGTAGTAATGTTATTATGAATCATTATATTCATAGATTTTACTCGAATGGGTTCTCTATCCTTCCTGCTCAAGGCATCGGCTACCACATTTGCCTTCCCCGGGTGGTAACGAATCTCAAAATCGTAATCATTCAATAATTCAATCCACCTACGCTGCCTCATATTCAGTTGTTTCTGATTAAATATGTGTTGAAGACTTTTGTGGTCGGTATATATAATACTTTTGACCCCATATAAGTAGTGCCTCCAAGTCTTTAATGCAAAAACAACCGCGCCTAATTCCAAATCATGCGTCGTATAATTTTGTTCGTGAATCTTCAATTGTCTAGACGCATAAGCAATCACCTTCGTTCGTTGCATTAATACACAACCGAGACCTTGCTTTGATGCGTCACAATAAATCACAAAATCATCATTCCCTTCAGGCAATGATAATATAGGTGCCGTAGTTAGCTTTTTCTTCAATAACTGAAACGCTTTCTCTTGTTCATCATTCCATTCAAATTTCTTCCCTTTATGCGTTAATGCAGTCAAGGGTTTTGCTATTCTGGAAAAGTCTTGGATGAACCTTCTGTAGTAACCAGCTAGTCCTAAAAACTGGCGTATGTGTTTCGGAGTTTTCGGGGTTTCCCACTTTTCAACAGTTTCTATCTTTGCCGGATCCACCTTAATACCTTCTTTGTTCACTATGTGACCGAGGAATTGAACTTCTTCCAACCAAAATGCACACTTTGAAAACTTAGCGTACAATTCTTCCTTCCTCAATACTTCTAACACCTTTCTCAAATGTTCACCGTGTTCTTGGTCATTCTTTGAGTAAATAAGTATGTCATCAATGAAAACAATGACAAACTTGTCAAGGTATGGTCCACACACTCGGTTCATAAGGTCCATGAACACAGCTGGTGCATTAGTTAAACCAAACGGCATGACCATAAACTCGTAATGACCGTAACGTGTTCTGAAAGCAGTCTTTGGAATATCATCTTCTTTCACCCGCATTTGATGATACCCGGAACGTAAGTCAATCTTTGAATAAACAGACGAGCCTTGTAGTTGATCAAATAAGTCGTCGATTCTCGGTAGTGGGTAGCGGTTCTTGATGGTAAGTTTGTTCAACTCTCGGTAGTCGATACACAACCTGAATGTACCATCTTTCTTCTTGACAAACAAAACAGGAGCTCCCCACGGTGATGTGCTTGGTCGAATGAAACCACGCTCTAAAAGTTCTTGTAATTGGCTTTGCAGTTCGTTCATCTCGCTGGGTGCGAGTCTGTAAGGAGCACGAGCTATTGGTGCAGCTCCTGGTACAAGATCTATTTGAAATTCAACGGATCGATGTGGGGGTAATCCCGGTAATTCTTTCAGAAATACATCGGGAAATTCTTTTGCAATGGGAACATCATTGATGCTCTTTTCTTCAGTTTGTACTTTCTCGACGTGTGCTAGAACAGCATAGCAACCTTTTCTTATTAGTTTTTGTGCCTTCAAATTACTAATAAGATGTAGCTTCGTGTTGCCCTTTTCTCCGTACACCATTAAGGGTTTTCCTTTTTCTCGTATAATGCGAATTGCATTTTTTGTAACAAACGATCTCCGCTTTCACTTCTTTCAACCAGTCCATACCGATTATCACATCAAAACTCCCTAACTCTACTGGTATCAAATCAATCTTAAATGTTTCGCTAACCAGTTTAATTTCTCGATTCCGACATATATTATCTGCTGAAATTAATTTACCATTTGCTAATTCGAGTAAAAATTTACTATCCAAAGGCGTCAATGGACAACTTAATTTAGCACAAAAATCTCTACTCATATAGCTTCTATCCGCACCCGAATCAAATAAAACGTAAGCAGATTTATTGTCAATAAGAAACGTACCCGTAACAAGCTCCGGGTCTTCCTGTGCCTCTACCGCATTAATATTGAAAACTCTTCCACGGCCTTGTCCATTCGTGTTCTCCTGGTTCGGGCAATTTCTAATAATGTGGCCTGGTTTTCCACATTTATAACAAACTACATTGGCATAACTTGCTCCGACACTACTTGCTCCGCCATTACTCGTTCCGACACCATTTGTTCCTTTCGTTCTATTAACCCCTGGTCCGTAGACCTCACACTTCGCCGCGCTATGACCATTTCTTTTACACTTGTTGCAAAATTTGGTGCAGAACCCCGAGTGATTCTTTTCACACCTTTGGCATAGTTGCTTCTGATTGTTGTTGTTGTTGCGGTTATTATTGTTGTTGGGATGATTGTTGTAGTTGCTGTTGTTGTTGTTGTTGTTGTTGTTGTTGTTGTTGGGCCGTTTGTTGTAGTTGCGATTGATGTTGCGATTGTTGGGATAATTGTTGCGATTATTGTTGTAATTGCTGTTGTTGTTGTATTGGTGATTCTTATCACCGTTTTCCTCCCACTTTCTTTTGACTTGCTTCACATTGGCCTCTTCAGCAGTCTGTTCTTTAATTCTTTCTTCAATCTGGTTCACTAGTTTGTGAGCCATTCTACATGCCTGTTGTATGGAGGCGGGCTCGTGTGAACTTATATCTTCTTGAATTCTTTCCGGTAATCCTTTCACAAACGCGTCGATCTTCTCTTCCTCATCTTCGAATGCTCCCGGACACAATAGGCACAATTCTGTGAATCGTCTTTCGTACGTGGTAATATCAAATCCTTGGGTTCGTAACCCTCTAAGTTCTGTCTTGAGCTTATTGACCTCAGTTCTGGGACGGTACTTCTCGTTCATCAAGTGCTTGAATGCTGACCACGGTAGTGCGTACGCATCATCTTGTCCCACTTGCTCTAGATAGGTATTCCACCATGTTAACGCAGAACCTGTGAAGGTATGCGTAGCGTACTTCACTTTGTCCTCTTCAGTACACTTACTTATGGCAAACACCGATTCAACCTTCTCGGTCCACCGTTTCAATCCGATCAGTCCTTCGGTTCCATCAAATTCCAAAGGTTTGCAGGCAGTGAATTCTTTGTAGGTGCATCCTACACGATTTCCTGTACTGCTAGATCCAAGGTTATTGTTGGTATGTAGCGCAGCCTGTACTGCGGCTATGTTTGAAGCTAGAAAAGTACGGAATTCCTCTTCATTCATATTCACGGTGTGTCGAGTAGTCGGTGCCATTTCCTTCAAAATAGTTAAATGGAACAAGTTAATCATACAGAATATTAAGAGTAGTTAATAGTATTTCGTAGCATAATATGAACTCATTTATAAAAGCTTTTTCTTCATATTAGCGTTTTATAAGTTTAAATTCGGGTAGTACCTACCCGTTAAGTTCATACTTAGTAGCTAATATACAATTCAACTACTACAATTCTATATGAAAAACTGATTATAATAATATTTCGCGTTCAAACTTTTATACAATATTTTACAAACTTACAATACCGCTTATTTTACATAAAGCATGAAATATAGCACACAATAACTTTGATACAAGATAGTTGTGAAGACAATTCTAGCTAGTACACAAGTCGTTCAGCAAAGGCAATAAAGACACGTAATTCATACGTCCAGAAACAAGTCATGCATTCTGGTTTTACTAGGACTACTTCCCATCCTTGGTCTTGTGCAACATAACCGTTATGGCCGTTGATAAGACAGCGTGTTGTAACGTCATCAAAGGGACGAGGGTTACGTAATGTCCAACAGTCCCGTAATAATCTAAAAACCTCATTTCTTACCCCAATTACCGACTCCGTCACTTGTGGAAACGTTTTGTTTAATAGTTGTAGCCCGATGTTCTTGTTCTCACTTTGGTGAGAAGCGAACATTACTAATCCGTAAGCATAACATGCTTCTTTATGTTGCATGTTAGCCACTTTTTCTAAATCACGAAGTCCAATATTCGGATATATTGAGTCAAAATAATTTCTTAACCCGTTGCGTAAAATAGCATTTGGGTTCCCCGCAATATATGCGTCAAAGTAAACACATCGTAACTTATGGGTTTCCCAATGTGATATCCCCCATCTTTCAAACGAAAGTCTCTTATAAACCAAGACATTCTTGGAACGTTCTTCGAATGTCTTACAAACTGCTCTCGCCTTAAATAGTTGTGCCGAGGAATTCTGACCGACTCTAGACAAGATTTCATCAATCATGTCTCCGGGTAGGTCTCTTAAAATATTGGGTTGTCTATCCATTTTGCGTTTTTATACTGTAAAATAGACAAGAGTTAGATTCATAAAAAAAAAATACTTATTAATACAAGCAATTTTTACATATATCATAAAGCATAAGCACACTATATTACATATATTACACCACATGAATACAACTATCTTATTCCGACTCGCTTGTTTCTTCTTCTTCGGTTTTGGTTCGTTTTGCCAAGTTCCTAGGGATATATGATTTTCTCCTAATATGAGCCGTCGTTATCCACATTGGTTTAGAAAAACCTGGTGGTTTAGAGGTTCCTGGGTCATTGTTACAACTTAAGGACTTCGGGGGTTGACGATACATATAAAGTTCATCGGGGTTGGAATTAGATTTCTCTATTTTTATGCCCTTTCCCTTATTATTTTCTTTTGCCTTTTTAAATTCAGTTGGGGTAATTTCTATAACATCATCGGAATTCTCGTCGGAATCCGATTCATCGGAGAATTGGTAATCCTCCCAATATTTTGCTTCCTTGGCGGAAACACCATTGACCATAATTAACTTTGGTCGGTTGGTTGAGGATTTTCTTTTACTTAACCGTTTTATTATTTCCCCCACCGGTTCTATTTCTTCATCCGGTTCCGATTCTTCTTCCGGTTCCGACTCTTCTTCCGGTTCCTCTTCGGAAACTTGTGAATCAGTCCACAAATCATTCCAATTTACATTTGACTCTTCATTATTATTAGGTGAGTCAATGGGACTTGTTCTAGAGGTAGACATCTATCACATAATATCAAACACGTTAAGAGATTAATATATCACATAATATTCATATGTTAAAAATATATAGTTTCCAACAAAAATGTTAAGCAATCATTTTTAAAGAAAACACGGTCGAAGTCCAGACTCACTAATGCATCCTAACAAACTCGATAAGACACACTAATGCAAATTTTCTGGTTCTCTAAGACCAACGCTCGGATACCAACTGAAATGTCCCGTTCTTATTGATTAAAAACGTTCCATATTAATTGATTTCGTTGCGAGGTTTTGACCTCTATATGAGACGTTTTTCAAAGACTGCATTCATTTTTAAAACAAACCATAACCTTTATTTCATAGATAAAGGTTTTAAAAAGCTTTACGTAGATTATCAAATAATGATAATCTAAAATATCTTGTTTACACACGACCATTACATAATGGTTTACAATACAAATATGTTACATCGAAATCAGTTTCTTGAATGCAGTTTTTACACAATATCATACAAACATGGACTCCAAATCTTGTCCTTATTTTAGTATGCAACAGCGGAAGCTCTTAATATTCACCTGAGAATAAACATGCTTTAAACGTCAACAAAAATGTTGGTGAGTTATAGGTTTAACCTATATATATCAAATCGTAACAATAGACCACAAGATTTCATATTTCAATACACATCCCATACATAGAGATAAAAATCATTCATATGGTGAACACCTGGTAACCGACAATAACAAGATGCATATATAAGAATATCCCCATCATTCCGGGACACCCTTCGGATATGATATAAATTTCGAAGTACTAAAGCATCCGGTACTTTGGATGGGGTTTGTTAGGCCCAATAGATCTATCTTTAGGATTCGCGTCAATTAGGGTGTCTGTTCCCTAATTCTTAGATTACCAGACTTAATAAAAAGGGCATATTCGATTTCGATAATTCAACCATAGAATGTAGTTTCACGTACTTGTGTCTATTTTGTAAATCATTTATAAAACCTGCATGTATTCTCATCCCAAAAATATTAGATTTTAAAAGTGGGACTATAACTCACTTTCACAGATTTTTACTTCGTCGGGAAGTAAGACTTGGCCACTGGTTGATTCACGAACCTATAACAATATATACATATACATATATATCAAAGTATGTTCAAAATATATTTACAACACTTTTAATATATTTTGATGTTTTAAGTTTATTAAGTCAGCTGTCCTCGTTAGTAACCTACAACTAGTTGTCCATAGTTAGATGTACAGAAATAAATCGATAAATATTATCTTGAATCAATCCACGACCCAGTGTATACTTATCTCAGTATTGATCACAACTCAAACTATATATATTTTGGAATCAACCTCAACCCTGTATAGCTAACTCCAACATTCACATATAGAGTGTCTATGGTTGTTCCGAAATATATATAGATGTGTCGACATGATAGGTCGAAACATTGTATACGTGTCTATGGTATCTCAAGATTACATAATATATAATACAAGTTGATTAAGTTATGGTTGGAATAGATTTGTTACCAATTTTCACGTAGCTAAAATGAGAAAAATTATCCAATCTTGTTTTACCCATAACTTCTTCATTTTAAATCCGTTTTGAGTGAATCAAATTGCTATGGTTTCATATTGAACTCTATTTTATGAATCTAAACAAAAAAAGTATAGGTTTCTAGTCGGAAAAATAAGTTACAAGTCGTTTTTGTAAAGGTAGTCATTTCAGTCGAAAGAACGACGTCTAGATGACCATTTTAGAAAACATACTTCCACTTTGAGTTTAAACATAATTTTTGGATATAGTTTCATGTTCATAATAAAAATCATTTTCTCAGAATAACAACTTTTAAATCAAAGTTTATCATAGTTTTTAATTAACTAACCCAAAACAGCCCGCGGTGTTACTACGACGGCGTAAATCCGGTTTTACGGTGTTTTTTCGTGTTTCCAGGTTTTAAATCATTAAGTTAGCATATCATATAGATATAGAACATGTGTTTAGTTGATTTTAAAAGTCAAGTTAGAAGGATTAACTTTTGTTTGCGAACAAGTTTAGAATTAACTAAACTATGTTCTAGTGATTACAAGTTTAAACCTTCGAATAAGATAGCTTTATATGTATGAATCGAATGATGTTATGAACATCATTACTACCTTAAGTTCCTTGGATGAACCTACTGGAAAAGAGAAAAATGGATCTAGCTTCAATGGATCCTTGGATGGCTCAAAGTTCTTGAAGCAAAATCATGACACGAAAACAAGTTCAAGTAAGATCATCACTTGAAATAAGATTGTTATAGTTATAGAAATTGAACCAAAGTTTGAATATGATTATTACCTTGTATTAGAATGATAACCTACTGTAAGAAACAAAGATTTCTTGAGGTTGGATGATCACCTTACAAGATTGGAAGTGAGCTAGCAAACTTGAAAGTATTCTTGATTTTATGAAACTAGAACTTTTGGAATTTATGAAGAACACTTAGAACTTGAAGATAGAACTTGAGAGAGTTCAATTAGATGAAGAAAATTGAAGAATGAAAGTGTTTGTAGGTGTTTTTGGTCGTTGGTGTATGGATTAGATATAAAGGATATGTAATTTTGTTTTCATGTAAATAAGTCATGAATGATTACTCATATTTTTGTAATCTTATGAGATATTTCATGCTAGTTGCCAAATGATGGTTCCCACATGTGTTAGGTGACTCACATGGGCTGCTAAGAGCTGATCATTGGAGTGTATATACCAATAGTACATACATCTAAAAGCTGTGTATTGTACGAGTACGAATACGGGTGCATACGAGTAGAATTGTTGATGAAACTGAACGAGAATGTAATTGTAAGCATTTTTGTTAAGTAGAAGTATTTTGATAAGTGTATTGAAGTCTTTCAAAAGTGTATAAATACATATTAAAACACTACATGTATATACATTTTAACTGAGTCGTTAAGTCATCGTTAGTCGTTACATGTAAGTGTTGTTTTGAAACCTTTAGGTTAACGATCTTGTTAAATGTTGTTAACCCAATGTTTATAATAACAAAAGAGATTTTAAATTATTATATTATCATGATATTATGATGTACGAATATCTCTTAATATGATATATATACATTAAATGTCGTTACAACGATAAACGTTACATATATGTCTCGTTTCAAAATCATTAAGTTAGTAGTCTTGTTTTTACATATGTAGTTCATTGTTAATATAATTAATGATATGTTTACTTATCATAATATCATGTTAACTATATATATAACCATATATATGTCATCATATAGTTTTTTTACAAGTTTTAACGTTCGTGAATCACCGGTCAACTTGGGTGGTCAATTGTCTATATGAAACCTATTTCAATTAATCAAGTCTTAACAAGTTTGATTGCTTAAGATGTTGGAAACATTTAATCATGTAAACATCAATCTCAATTAATATATATAAACATGGAAAAGTTCGGGTCACTACAACTGGAGTCGTCAGAGGATGAGTCGTCAGATGAAGGGTCGTCTAAATCAGCTGGGAGTGGCTGCACGGGTGGCTCTCCTCGGGCGGCCATCATCAGTCGGTATCTGAAGGGTGGGATCGGCACGAGACGTCCATCAGGAAGGCGTCGGCACCAATGATTATGCTCATTACGGACCGGACCTTCCCCAAGTTCCTCGGAAATTACAGCACCACCGGGATGGTGCTGTGGCTCCGAGGGTCCTGGGACAAGTGGAGCTGGAATCTCCTGTAGGTCCTCGGCTCCGTCAGAGGTGATCACTGGGCCGGGCGCATGGCTACTGGCTCCGGAGGATGAATCGCCCGAGTCACTGGAAGGTGTAGACGACGGAATCGAGTCAGCAACAACGGTAGGTGAGGTGGCCGATGAGTCCGAGTCGCTCTCCAAGTGAATGATAGTGGGCGGGGCATCCGACATCTGAACAAGGAAAAATAACTTTTTCCATGTCAATAAGTCATAAAGCAAGCACGTATTAGGCAAAGTAACTACGACAGTCTAGATCATCTATAGCAGTAAGTAGCATGGCAATTATGACAAGTATCATGCAATCGAAAGCAGATAATAGCATGCAGTAGTGAAATCATGTAGTAGCATACGACATATAGCAGTAAAAGTAAGCAGCAGCATGCAGTAAGTTCCGCAGAAACAAGTAAACTAGCAAGTTGTAGATTAGTCCTATTAGTGAATCCTACTCGGTCGGGTCTTGACTCACTAATGCAACCTAATTCCCTACAACCAATGCTCTGATACCAAATGTGATGCCCCGTACAAAACCATCGTGTACGAATCATCAACAACAGGATCATTACAAGGTCAAATACTATATGCTGTTTCAAAACAAGTTTGCATTCATGAATATAGGTGACGTTTTAACCAACGTCAAATGTTTAACAACCAAAAGTATGCTTCTACGAATAGCAAGTAATAATATTACGTGACCCATAGGTCGTTACAAATACATCGTTTCAGAAGTAATAAAGTTTGAATGCAAGATAAAATGTTTCATGCGGTGACATCTCTAGTAACACAGCGGAAGTCTACAAGGCATGACTAGTACAGCGGAAGCAATCAAACCTTAAGCATCTGAGAAAAACATGCTTAAAAACGTCAACACAAAGGTTGGTGAGCTATAATTTAAGTATAACAGTAATGTAAGGTAGGCCACGAGATTTCAGTGCTTCAACAGCGTTTCAAAATAGTATGAAAAGTATATGTATAACCGTGGACACTTGGTAACTAACTTAATGTTTATCACCCCCTAAAAGTACACTTGGCGAGTGCGTATGTTTACAAAGTATTAAACACCCGTTAAATGCTAACGCTACTAGCCTGAGTGGGGATGTCAAACCCTATGGATCCATATCTAAGATTCGCGTTCACAGGTTCAAAGACCAATGACTAAATGTTACCGAGCTAAGGGGAAAGTTTATGCCGTTGTATAACCCACACATATATAAAGTTTAAGTACTCGTGCCTAGTATGTAAAACGTAAAATGCGCATGTATTCTCAGTTCCCAAAATAGTTAAAGTAAAAAGGGATGCTATAACTCACAGTGGAAAGTAGTAAAAGTCGATACGCGGAAAGGTAAGCAAAGTGGTTGGTCCGAAAAGTCCTCAACCTAAGTCAAAAGCTACTAAGTCAGTAAATCGTTCCCAAAGGTTTAAATGTACGTAAATTAGGTCTTAAGTACCATCATCATTCATCATTAAACAAAAAGTGTAAAGTAAGTTTTAAGTCAAGACTAGGGTTTAAAATAAAGGCTGACTTCGTTCAGTTGCCACGGCCTCTATACAAACTGAAATTAGGTGAGACCAGTGGCCATGGCTCCGTATATGAGTCCCCTAAGTACTGCCCAATTTCGAGAACCAAACTCGCCTTCGTTTGACCGTGGTGACGGTTTAAGTGTAGAACTAAATAATCAAGATCATAAATTGTAGAACTTAGATCTTAGCTAGATCTTGAAGATCCTAGACTAGAAAGTCTAAATCTAGTGTTCTTAAGTTAGATCCTAAGTTACAAAACTTGGATCTACACTTCAATGAAACCATAAGTTATGAAACTTAGATTTTCAACTTGAATAATGTATGTAAGCTTGTAAGCTCTTATTTACAACAAAATTAGAAGACCATAAGTTATATAAACTTAGATCCAACATAATTATATGAAGTTATAACTAGAAAGTTATACTTCCATGTTCTTGAACTTACAAAGTTAACTTTTAGTTCAAGATAAATGAGATCAAGATTAACTAGTAACACTTAACCAAGCTTAACAAGAATCACGACTTTAAAGCATGTACAAAAGGAAGAAATAAGTTAAATTTACAAGTGACAAGTTCATGGTTGTTCATACTTTAAAGATTCAATCCAAGGCTTTGATTCTTTAAGAAAGTAAACCTTAAGTTTACAACATGAACTCAAGTATGATTATAAACTCATGAACTTTAAATCTTTTTAAAACATTAAGTGTAGAACCATAACTAGAAAGTTTAGGTTCTTGTATGTTCTTGTATGACAAGATGATATGAAGAACAAACTAGAAAGTTTGATTCTTAACAACAATAAACAACTACAAGTAATTAAACAACAACAAGAACAAGTAATGATGATGATGATGTGTTTATATTTCGGTTTTAAACAAGAAAAAAGAAGGAGAAAAGTCTTGAAAGAACTCACAACTTGAGAGAGAACTTGAGAGAAAAGTAGAAGTATTTTGTGTGTGTGTGAAGTGAATGAAGTATACAAGTGAATAAGTAATCAAAAAAAAGATTTTGAACCTCCCTTTACCCCTAGTATGGCTGACGGTTTCTAAGGCTCAAAGGAGGGAAAAGTCCACTAGTTTCTTACATGTATTGGTGAAGATGCAAGCTTGAAATGGTAATAAAACAAGTTGGCATGGGAAAGATGTGTAAATGAGCATGTAACTAGCCTTTCCTTTACTAATCAATCTAGTTTCATCTAAATGTAATACTTGCATAATAAGATGGGCTAATTTGTCCATTAAGGAAGTAGGGTGGGCTTCCAAGTCCATTAATCATGAGTCCAAGTCCAAGTAATCAACAAATTAAATAAAAGCCCAAGTAATTAACTACTAACACTAGTTAATTAAAAATGATTAATATTAATTAATCATGAATGCAAAAAATATCCGAAATATTATTCGTGAAAAGTTCGTGTGTCACAAAGATGAGTCGGGACATGTAAAGTCATGTACGGTAACATAAAATGTAATAAAATACATTCATTAAAACACAAGTATTAATAATAAATATTAATAATTAAACGTTGGAAAATCCAGGGTCGTTACATTTCAGACCGACTTACTTACTTACTTATCTCGTATCGACTTTTACCGCACTTTCACTGTGAGTTATAGCTTCCCTTTTTATTTATACTATTTTTGGGACTGAGAATACATGCGCTTTTTATGTTTTACTTACTAGGCACGAGTACTTAAACTTTATATATGTGTGGGTTATATAACGGCATAAACTTTCCCCTTAGCTCGGTAACGTTTAGTCATTGGTTTTTGAACCGGTGAACGTGAATCTTAGATATGGATCCATAGGGTTTGACATCCCCATTCGGGCTAGTCGCGCTAGCATTTAACGGGTGTTTAATACTTCGTAGACTTACGCACTCGCCAAGTGTACTTTTAGGGGGTGATATTACGTTAAGTTAGTTACCAAGTGCCCACGGATAAACATATACTTTTCATACTGTTTTGAAATACGAAATCTCGTGGCCTACCTCACATTACTGTTACAATTAAACTATAGCTCACCAACATTCGTGTTGACTTTTAAGCATGTTATTTCTCAGGTGCTTAGACGTTTGATGCTTCCGCTGTAGTAGTCTCGCTATTAGACTTGCTGTGTAGACTCCCGCTGCTTGTTTAGAGATGTCTCTGCATGAAACATTTACTTTGCATTCGCAATCTATGTTACTTTTAAACAATGAATTTGTAATGACCTTTGAGTCTCGTACTTATGTTATTGCTTCCTATTCGTAGAAGCACACTATCGTTTGTAAAACATTTAACATCGGTAAAGACGTTACCCCTTTTTATGAATGCAAACTTATTTTAAAACAGCATATAGTGTTTGACCTTGTAATGATCATGTTGTTGATGATCCGTACACGTTAATTTTTTACGGGGCGTCACAATCTTAAATCCCAGATTTTCACAGTTTTCGTCCAAGTAACCACTATGAACGTTTAGTTCATAGTTGGAGACGAACAGAAGCAGTTAACAGTAAATAAAGACATATTTAAATAAATTAAAGCAATAAAATAAACTAAAGACAAATAAATAAAAGATATTAAATAAAAGACAATAAATTAAAAGACAATAAATAAAAGAAAAGAAATAATTAAATTAAAATGAAAACACTTACAAAGTAAAAAGAAGACGTTCGGGCAGAACCTCGACGCCAAATAAAATAATAAACTAGATGGGGTCCTCAATAATCCAAAACCCTAGAGGGTTTGAAGTATCTAAGTCCCCAAAAGAGAGAAAGAATGAAAGAAAATGTACATTGAAACTAAAGGGTGAAGGCATCCTTTTATAAGTGAAGGAGAGGTCTTGTACATTTGTTTTCTAGCAATGTGTGACAAAAAGTAAGAAAATAACATTGAAATCCCGTATTTCAAATTCAGCCATGCTTTAACTCCTTCTAGATTCCGAACCGGGCCGAATTGAACAAAACTTATAAAACGGAAGTTGTAGAGCTATGTAATACGAACGTCGGGACACCTTGAACGCTTTAATCGGAGATTGTATGAGTAAATTTTGACAAATATACTAATTCTGCAGCTTTAAACGCATTACTTGGTCGCCTTCTGTTGATTTTACTTGTTCTCTAAGTTCTATGATTTTTGCTCAATTCTGGAACATTCTTGACTTTCTTCACCAAGCCGGCGGCTTCGTTGCATCCATGCCGGCGGCTTCATCCATTTCTGCAACTTTTATCTGTTTTTGATCCTGTTTAAACACATTTCTCAAATAAAACATTAAAAATATTGTTTTTCCGTTTTTACCCATTTTTGTGTGTTTAAGTATTTAATTGTCTTTAAAATGCCAAAATAACTCCTTAAAATGTATTCAAAAACATGTATAATTTAGGAGTTATCAATAACAAGTATCACACCCAGATTCGGTATAGATTCGGTTAACACAAAATATGAAACCTTAAGTCACTTAAAACTCAAAGTATCAAGTGAAACAAAGATTCTGGTTCGGTATCTAGTTCGGTATCTGGCTCGGTAGTCAAATTCTGTAAAATTTGAACTCAAAAACAATTCAATTCCTTTAACACAGACTCGGTAACCTTGTTGCACAAGGAAACAAGTTAGTAACAATCAAAATATCAATGAAACCAAGTGTTTATGATACCGAATGTCAATTGTAGCAGTTGATAAACCGAGTCTAACTGTCTAAGTGTAAAACTTAGAAAATCAATCGAATCATTTCTCAAACCACACCAATTAGCTGCGTATGATCAAACCAAATGTAATTGAATTACTAACTCACCACAAGCTGCAACACTTAAGATGAATTTTCAACTTTGAAGCAGACTCGGTATGGCAGTTACGATACCGAGTGTAGATCAAATATTCAATACTTGAAGAATTAATGAAATTGAACCGTCAAATATGTGATTAAAAACCTCATGAACTGAATCCGTAAACCTTCACTTAAACACAGAATCAAGCTGGAATTGATCAATACCGAGAGTTTTAGCCATGAACTCTAAAAATCAACTTGATTCTCCATAATTGTTGTTAAAAAGATGTAATGATGATCAAAACTCTTTCTAATACACCTAATAAACCTTCGCTAAGCTTATCACAAGAATCTGAACGTCAGATTATCAAATTCGATGATACCGAATGTGATTCAATCTAACCGAGAGTGTACAGATTCTGTAATATTCAATCTCTGGATCGATAAAGTGATGTAATATCACTCCCTGGAAGCTTTGATACCAAATTATCGGTATATTTACATTCCACAGCTTCTTAAACTAGTTTACAATGCAATGCCTATCTAATTACGACTACTTTGGTTCCTTATATAGCCATTTTCTAAGGAACCATCTAATAAGCTTGTTTCACATTAATACTATACATACTGCGGGGTCCTAACAACTTTGAGTTGTGTCAAAGCTAGGGTTTATGTGGTGAAATAAGTACAAATACTTGGAATAATTGTGTTAAGTGGCGTTTTGGAGACATAATCACTAGCCATTAGTGATTATGAGTGTTTTTTACTTGTGTCAAATTGAGTCAAATGCCTTTTGGGTTAAATTTGGACTTGTGTGGTTTAGTATTGGCAAGTGATTAGTGTATAATCACTATCTTGTGAGTAATCCTGGGATATTATGTATTGTGGCTCAAGTGCAATTTAGGTTAGATTTGTACTTGAAAAAACGAGTTAGAATTATCACCCGAAGTGGTAATGGGTTGTTCCCACTTTAGTGTCATATGGGCGGACTTTTGCGAGCAAGGTGAAATCCCTAGGCTAAGGAATGATTGTGTCAAATTCTCTTATGAGAATGAGTCTTGATGTGTATTTTATGCCTATGTGTTATATAGGTGAATACTTGCTCGAATGCGATGGCGGTAATTGTGCTTACATGACTAGTGCGTGCGTTTTATGGTGAGTTGAATAATTATATGTGTATGTATATGATTTATTTGCTTGTGTGGGATGTGGTTTAGTGAATTCCGGGCGTGAGAATTCACTAGAGTGTTATCCTTGTGATGGATTCACTCAAGTTCGGGAGTCAATACTACATCGTGTGTTGGCGTGGAATGCGGGTTTTAAGTTCGAGCGTCAATACCACATTAAGCGTGATGGGTGGATGTGGCCAATTTCATTGGTCGATTTAGTCCGGGCGTTCGATACCACATACGGGGGTTAGTGTTACATCGGGCGTGTATGTACATAAATGGTCGTTGTGAGTACCGATGGTCATTGTGAGTACCATTCCCGTGTGTGCTTATGGTTAACCATATTTTGTGTGTTGCATATTATTTTAGCATATTACTTGTGACTATATGTTATTGGTGATGCTAGCTTTGTATGCTTGTTTTGCGCCTGTTTGTGTAGTATGTGTAAGTGATTGCAAGTAAATGGGTTATATATGTATATGTATAATTATTGCATTCACTAAGCTTTATGCTTATCCCTCGTTGTTTACCTTATTATAAGTACCCGTTGGATGTCTTGGAGATTTCTAGTAGCTAGACTAGAATGCTAAGAGTTTGCTCGAGTTTGGCGGGAAGGCTTGTAGTCTTTGGAATTAGATAGGGGATTGGTAAAATCCACTGGATCATGCTCATGATATCGAGTTGGGCTATTGAGTCAAAACCCAACGTTTTGTATATTTGGGTCAAAATTGTCACTTTATTTGTAATGAGTCATTTGAACCCACTTTACATTAGTTATGATTAGATTGGACTTTTGAACGCTATTTGAAGTGATAAATGTGTTTGAACAGGTTTGGGTCTATATTGACATTTATCATGTCATTTTTCCAACACTTAGTAAAATTTGAGATTTGATCGGCTGTTGTTGGGATACTGTTTTCAGAAACAATTATACAGCATGGCACGCAAGGCTTCTGCGCGACGCATGATATAACTTGATTTGGGACTTGTTGTAAAAAAATGTGTCATATTTTGATAAAATCGGGTTTGAGTCATTTCAAATTTTCAAAAGCCAAAGATAGTAGGACTAAAGTATGGGTGGATTGGTACTTTTGTTTTATAAAAACAATATTTTACAAAATAAATTAACTTATTTTTCAATCTAATGTTGTGTCTTACATGCGTATGAAATACTCCATCCGTTCAATAATAATTGTTTCCTTTGACTTTTGATATTATTATTTCACAACTTTGACTTTAAATATCTTTTTTGTATTATATAATATTTGATGAAAAATATATCAATATAGTAGATTTTAAATGCGCTTTCATTGATATAATTTTCGTCAATTGTTATATAACACAAACAAAAATATTTAACGTCAAAGTTGTGAATTAATTATTCTAAAAAGTTAAATGAGACAGTTATTGTGGGACGATGGAGTATGAAAATATGAGGTCTGAACAACGAATGAATTCCACGTTTATTAACTTCATTTAAATTACAATTAAGAAGCACTTAAAATTATTTTATTTTATCAAGTTTTGTAGAAAAGAAAGTTAGACTTTTAAATGCAATCATGCTATAATTAGTTTTGTCATTAGTTAATAAAAATATCAAAATTTCTATTAAACTAGTGCAAAGACCAGTAGATTCACGGGTTTTTAGAGAATTTTTTTTTTGTAATGATACGTTATATAATCAACATGTGGATACACTAACATAATTCATCAAGTTATATGAGATCGAAAACAATAATGTTTAAACAAATACTTGAAAGAACAACAATTAAAAACAAGAATCCAAAAAGCACAGTCTTAAGTTACAAACGTTAACAAACAAAATGAAAATCATCTTAACAATTTATTACTTCCATCAATAATCATCGCTTTTAGGTTTTTTCGAACTCAACTATCAAGCTGTCAAAGAAGAAAAAACATAATTGAAATCAGAAACAATGAAATTGACATGTGTAGAATGAAACTTAATAATTATAACTTAGACAAAGAAATCAACCACTTAATCAAATATAAAACATCTCACCATCTTGTTTCTTACAGCCTCTACTAACCTCATTATATCTGCAAAGCGAAGACCTAGATGTCTAAAAGAACATAGATATGAGCGAAGAATGCTTTCCAAAACATTTATATGCACATAGAAAACAAACTAAAGGATTTGCCACCAAATCAATCTATCCAAAGACATAGAAATACAAAACATAAACAAAATACTACACTATACAACAAATCAGTCTTATGAGCATCAAACAGAGTAGCCTTCCTACAATCTTTCCCAACTCTTGTAAATCACTACATACTAATACAAAGCATAAACAAAATACTACAAAATCATAAGGCCTTCAAGTTTCTTGAAGGATAGAGTTGTATTAAGTAGATAATGCTCTTAACCTGCATTCAATTGTATTTTATTATGGTTTATGGTTTAGCATTCATAAGGCCTTCAAGTTTTTTAATTATGAACCTACATCAATCAACATAAATAAAAACATAGGAAAGAGTAAACGGGTCAAAATTAACACACAACAATACTCATTTTGAACATCTTTAACATAAGTTATTAACTTTTAGATCCATTTGAGTTAAACACATTCTAAACACATATTTAAAGAAACAACATTATAATTTTCATATTACACTACCCGTTTAGTTTTCACCATTTGGTTCTATATATTATAGTGTACCAAATAGTTTATCAAATTACACGAATCGGTTCTACAACAAAATATAATTGCCATTGTGCAGGTTTGAACTTGCCATTAGAAGCAGCATTAAGTGGACTTCTGACCGTAGTAGCTTGTAAAAATTCGTACTTCAATATGTTG
The DNA here is from genome assembly GCF_046630445.1 of Rutidosis leptorrhynchoides. NCBI lineage: Eukaryota > Viridiplantae > Streptophyta > Magnoliopsida > Asterales > Asteraceae > Rutidosis > Rutidosis leptorrhynchoides. The sequence goes on along the minus strand of NC_092338.1, from coordinate 343,108,495 downwards.
CATTTCAAAGGTTCTGAAATAATTAGAATGACAAAAAAGAAGTTGCAACTGAATTGAGTTCTGATCTTAGTTAATAAGCATATTCACAACATAGATAACATTTTTAATTTGACATATGTCATAATATTATAATTCCAGTTAAGCTATTGAATCTCTAAACACAAAGAACAACATTATAAACCTTATAGTTTCTTTTGTAATTAGGTGATGAATATCAAAAGCACTACTTTTGAAAGATAATACATTCGTATATAAAAAAGGAGATAGTAATTTAATCAAGGATAAATGTGCTTGAACAGGTTTGGGTCTATATTGACATGTATTAGGTCATTTTTCCAACACGTAGTAAAATTTGAGATTTGGTCAGCTGCTGTTGGGATACTGTTTTCATAAACAGTTATACCGCGCGACGCGCAAGGCTTCTGCGCGACGCGCAATATAACATGATTTGGGACCTGCTGTAAAAAAATGTGTCATTTTTTGATAAAATCGGGTTTGAGTCATTTCAAATTTTCAAAAGCCAAAGATAGTAGGACTAAAGTATGGGTGGATTGGTACTTTTGTTTTATAAAAACAATATTTTTCAAAATGAATTAACTTATTTTTCAAACTAATGTTGTGTCTTACATGCGTATGAAATATTGCATCCGTCCAATAATAATTGTTTCATTTGACTTTTTATATAATTATTTCGCAACTTTGACTTTAAATATTATTATTTTTTTGTATTATATAATATTTGATGAAAAATATATCAATATACTAAGTTTTAAATGCACTTTTATTGATATAATTTTCATCAATTGTTATATAACACAAACAAAAATATTTAACGTCAAAGTTGTGAAATAATGACTCTAAAAAGTTAAATGAGACAGTCATTGTGGGACGATGGAGTATGAAGTTATGAAGTCTGAACAACGAATTAATTCCACATTTATTAACTTCATTTTAAATTACAGAGGAATATTCAAATGAAACCAAATTTTAAGTTGAGATTCAAGGGACCAATCAGAGTGCGACACGTGACGCGATAATCACATGTGATTGAAAAAAAAAATTCAAAAAAAATTAATTTTTTTCAAAAAAAAAAAGATTTTTCCGAAATTTTTTTTTTTCGAATTTTTAAATTTTTTTTTTCAATCACATGTGATTGGATTTGACATGCAGTAAATCACATGTGATTCTGCATGCCAATCACATGTGATTGTAAACCCCAATCACATGTGATTCTGCATGTCAAATTCAATCACATGTGATTGAAATTTTTTATTTTTTTTTTAGTAAAATGACGATTTTCAGTTAATTTGTGCTAAAATCTTTAAACACGAAGTTTTTGATCAAATCACCAAATTAAAGTCTGAAATTTTGAAGATATGATCACGAAACGCTAACAAATTTAATCAAATCACCAAATTAAAGTCACTTTCCGATTGAAATTTTTTTTTTTTGAAAAAAAAAAATTTGAATTTTTTTTTAAAGAAATTTTGAATTTTTTTTTTTAATCACATGTGATTGGATTTGACATGCAGAATCACATGTGATTGTGTTTTACAATCACATGTGATTGGGCTTTACAATCACATGTGATTGGATTTGAAATGCTAAATTTTAAAAAAAAAAATCAAAAAAAAAATTAAAAAAATATTTCATAAAAAATATTTTAAAAAAAAAACTTTTTAATCTTTTTTTCAATCACATGTGATTGTTGTGCCACATGTCGCGCTCTGATTGGTCCGTTGAATTTCAAGTAAATTATTGGATTCAAGGGATTATAACTCTTAAATTACAATTAAGAAGCACTTAAAATTATTTTATTTTATCAAGTTTTGTAAAAAAAAGAAATTTAGACTTTTCATTGAAAAATGCAATCAAGCTATAATTAGTTTTTTCATTAGTTAATAAAGATATCAAAATTTCTATTAAATTCGTAAATATTTTCGAACTCTTTTCCCTTGACGTTATGTTTCATATTAAGGCTTAATCTAACGCAGCGTTAGTCAGCCGACTTGTCACAAACTAACGAAATCGAACGCCGTTAACCGGCGTCAAACTTTGACGCAAACCGGCGTTTGTTGATTATTTGACGGGTACAAGATTGAGCGTGAGAGCTTTAACCATCCAATCACATATTTTTACATTTTATATTTATTAATTAATTTATTCTTTTCCCACCCAATTTTCAATCAGATTTTGCCACATCACCCTTCAAATATTTGACACAAAAACTTGACATTTTGGGTTAACGGGGGCCAAATACAGTCACAGTTAAAAACCCACTTTTTTTTTAATCAAAAAGTACACAATCTGACTCTGATATCACATGTATGGTTAGAAATAGTCTAATGGTCAAACAGTTGACCCATTTGTCAAAATATTATAGCTATCTGACGTGGCAACTTTTCAAAAAAAGTGAATATCATAGTACTTAAAAAGTTGTACAGCTAAATTAGAAATAAACCGACTATTAATAACTCTTAACAACATACTGTATTGAACATTGAATACGTTAATAGAGGTATTGCCTGAGTGGTATATGAGGGGATATTATATTTGTTATTAATAAGTAGACGCATGTTCGATTTCAAGAGTCGGAGCTTTAATTGGCACCGCCGAATAGCTTTTCGGAGGAGGCTTTTTCAACCTTTAACCGTACTGCTAAGGTTGTTACGATTTGAGTTTCTTCTTACTGTGTGTGTGGATGTCATATGATCGCGAAGAGATAAGTTTTTTCTATGTGATGACGATACTGCTGTTAAAAAAAGCTATCTATATAATGTTCGATAGAATGGTACAACTAGTTATAATAAATAAAAGCTTAAAAAATCGATATTTATATCATCAAATTTTGGTTTGACTTTTGACATTATAAATCAAGCTTTGATTTAATGATGCTAACAGAATACATATTAAATATAATGGTATGTACACCAAGTATTTACTCTGTATTATTTAATTTCCAAGTATTACGAATATTTATTTTTGAAATATGATTAACTCAAATTTGGCGTAAATAAACACAAAACAATCATTTTAAAATATATATAGAAATAGAAAATGTACTAAAAAGATATTTTAATATTTAATACGGAGTATTTCCCAATAAAAAATATCACATTTCTATGGTAAAATGGATCTTAAATATTGGAGTAACTTTATCATAAAAAGATTATTGTGTAAAGAATATTAAACTAAAGGGTAATTTGTCTTATTTGTTTTGAATAGTACTATTCGATTTTTCACTTTTTACAAATATAACCCCCTAACTTCTATTAAAATACAAATCGAACCTCCTACTTTATACCTATATTCTAAATTATTATTTATCCCATCACTAACACAAAAAATTTGTCTTATTTGTTGTGAATAGTACTATTCGATTTTTCACTTTTCACAAACCTAACCCCCTAAATTTAATTAAAATACAAACCGAACCTTCCACTTTATACCTATATTCTAAATTATTATTTATCTCATCACTAACACCAAAAATACTTAATAATAACACCCACCACGCTTTACCGACTTGTACAATGTGCTCAAACAGTAGGACCCACATAGGCCACTACTGCTCTACATTTCTTTCTTTTTTTTTGTCTCAACGATAAAAAAAACAACATTCTTAAAAGAAACAACCCTTCAATGCTACCAAAAGATGTCGAAAAACATTCTTTTTTACAAAATAGATCAACTAACTTTAACGCTAAAAGAAGCAACTTTCACAAAAAGAACAACCCTTCAATGTTAGATGTCGAAACAAAATTCTTTTTTACAAAATAGATGAAGACTTTTTTTTTAACTCGCATTCAAAACGGAGTCCCGGCGCGAAGCGAGGGCTCCACAATTAGTTTCTATCATTTTGAAAGAAAGGTCAAAATTTTTGGACATGTAGTTTCATCCGTCCTTCGTCAATTCTTTTGTGAGGGGTGCGCTACTAAAAATCGGGCTTGAAGTTCTCATCTTACCAAAGAGCCGACAAACTACTAAAAAAGCTTCAACGTGCTCATGATCACCACATGTTATGTTATAGTCCATAATTCGCAGTAAAAAATTCAATGTATGCATCTCACTTTTAATCACCCTAATTAAGGAAAAAAATATTCTCTTTAGTTTAAGATTTTTGATAAAAACTTATTTTTTGACAAACATAAGTATTTACTTATCTAATAAAACTATCTTAAGACTATTCAAGGAAGTAAAAAGCTGGAAACCAAGGATAAAATATAGAAATGTCATTCAAACACAAACTTTCATCAAAACAGAAAAACTACATAGAAGTGTAACTAAACATCAAGACCATCAAAATCAAAATAAAATAAAAATTAAAAAATAAATTAAAAAACATAAATCCTCACTAATTCTAGAATCTTAAACCACCCCATTTCTAGTTAACTAAATTGATAATTAATTTCTCCTTTTCTTCATGGGTTTGTCAAGCACAACATCAAGCAAAACAGTGCTCTTACATTTAGGACACTTTGGGTACTCTTCAGCAAGCATAACATACATCAAACACCTTGGACAACCGGCTAGCATCATCGATGTGGTCTCCGGGCTACTTGAGTACCTTAGCTCGACCGTTTCGTCTTGAACACTCTCTAACGACACACATGAGTTTGTTGGTGACATATTAACCGGTGATGACCGGTTTGGTGATTCGGTTGTCACCGGCCAATGAGTTCTTGGTGGTGACAAATTAAGTTTCAAGTCAAGTTTTAGCCCATCATTAACAAAATTAGTTCTTGTGCTCATCTTTATATAACTTTTGTATAACACAATAGTTATTAACTTCCTAAGAGTCTTTAACAATATTATAACAAAGTCAACTCCCTGAAAAAGAAAACATGAAAGAAACATATATTAGTAAAAAGGTCAAAACTTTCATTAAGAAACAACATCTTGAAGATAACCCATGATCATATAAGATGTGTTTACCTTAAAAATGATGGCTTTTTTTGTCAAGAACTAGAGAGGGAAATTGCAAATTGGGGTTGTAATCAAGAATAGTAGCAAGCAATAGAAGTGAGTTGGATTAGTTAGTTTGAAGGGTGTAAGGCCATTTATAAGAGGGTCAAGAAAAGTAGAGGGGCAGAATAGTAATTAGCGATAAATGATGAAAAAGATCCCAAGAAGGGTATAGAAAAGGAAAATAAGAATAATAAATATAGTAATTACAACAAATTGAAGGCCAACTCCTTCCCCCATCATTCATTGTTTAGGCATTTGTCATTCATTTAATCAATAATATTGGTGTGTAATTATAACTTTCATGTGTCAAATTTCTTGTTTGTTTAACTTTTTATGTGACTAGACGTTATGTTTTCTCCTTTTCATTTTTCGCATCAAGTTTCTGTTAAAATTTTGAGAAATATTTGTTCACATAATTTTTACAAAAATTTGTTTACAATAATGTAACCCAATGAATCGGAAAAAAAAAAAAAAAAAAAAAAAGAATCATGAGGGATAAATTTAAACTAAATTTGATTGATAATGATGTAACTTTGCAAACCCTTTCGGGTGTGTTTTGTATGTAATCCTTAAGTAGGATTCAACGTTGTATTCATATTTATATTTTTATATAATTTCTTGCCTTTCAAAAAAAAAAAAAAAAAACTTACTATCATCATTGTGCTACAAGTATAAAATTTCACGTGAGCGTAACATTGCACTAAAATCTTATCTTTTTACTTTCAATTGTTCGTTTATCGTTTGCTTATTGCCGTTTTAATATATTTATCTAACTTTAGAACCTCGGTTCAGCTTACGATCTGGTTCTATTTAAATTGGTAAATATCTTTTCTTTGTTAGTTTTATATCCCGTTTACCTAACAAATACAAGCACAAATTAAAGATCTTAACCATTTGGTTTTGTTTTCAAAGTGACATGAATAACAAACAACAATAACAATTTCAAAAGATTCATTGTTGCAAATAATAATATCCTTTACTACTATACTCCAAGATGTACAAAACTGTATATAAAAAAAAAAAAATAAAGAATTTTTTGTAAATTGTATTTCATTAAGCTAAAGAATCATTATACAAGATACATCGTATCTATACAGTAAATGAGCTACTTAGCTGCTAATAACAAACTCACTGAATCTAACTAACTCTAACAGACTAAATTACACGTGCATAAACATAGTTACATGGAGTTGTAGTAGACTAAGTTGTAACACCCCAGCTTAACATGACCACAATATTGTCCGCTTTGCCCGTAGGCGCACGGCTTTTTCTTGGCTACCACACACGAGAAGCACTTTTCCCAGGAGGTCACCCATCCTGATAGTGCTCTCGCCCGAGCACGCTTAACTGCAGCGTACTCACACATCTGCTCTGCCTGTGGTCCCAAAACGCGTTGTGTCATTTAAGCATGAGTATTACCTTATAATCCCATGATCACTCATGTCTGTAGGCGATGTGGGATTTGCCTAGGGTGTTACATTCACCCCCCCCCCCCCCAAGGACTCATCGTCCTCGATGAGGTTTGCCCCACCACCCCCAACGGCACATGAGTGGCTCTGATACCATTCTGTAACACCCCAGCTTAACATGACCACAATATTGTCCGCTTTGCCCGTAGACGCACGGCTTTTTCTTGGCTACCACACACGAGAAGCACTTTTCCCAGGAGGTCACCCATCCTGATAGTGCTCTCGCCCGAGCACGCTTAACTGCAGCGTACTCACACATCTGCTCTGCCTGTGGTCCCAAAACGCGTTGTGTCATTTAAGCGTGAGTATTACCTTATAATCCCATGATCACTCATGTCTGTGGGCGATGTGGGATTTGCCTAGAGTGTTACATAAGTGATGATTGTGTTTGATGTAAGCTTCACAGAGTGTTTCCAGTGTGAGCTTGTGCACAACTTGTACAGTGTGGTTGTTATCTTGAGTTTCAGGTGATATGCGCTTTGTGAAGGTGTATTTGAAACTTGTGAATCATCATCTCATGGGGGAGATTGTTAGAACCCTAGAATGAGCCGATTATGTGTCCATGCCTTGTATAGTGGATCCTCTAGATGAGGGCTATATATAGGATCCTAAGGCTCCTAGTTTAGTGTCGATAGCCATAGAACTTCAATATATTCAAGAGAGCCGTGGAATGATAGGTTGACTATTTGACTTATGCTCTCTACATTCTTATGGCTTATCCACCACATTCATCATATTCATGCATCTAGGGTCCTATCATTCTACCACCTAAAAAGCTCGTACCGTAACAAGAAAGATCTTGAACAATGCATAATCAAATGTTCGACAGATTCTACACAAGATCTGCATCAAACGCACACAACCGACTCTGACTGAGGGATAACATTTCGATTAGAAAGAACCTGTCTCACCGGGATACTTCCTTGAATAGCGAGCCATTAAAAGATCACTACTTTTGACGGAACAACATTATTCCATAATCGATTAGCCCATTCCGGCCTTGATTTTGATTGGAAAGCATAATGATTCTAACTACATCGAGAACCGAATATTCATGATCATTAGTCGTAAGTCAAGCAACTATATCCTCTCGTGATTGAACAATCGATACAACAACAACAATAATATTGCGTATAAATTTAGTCTTTTAATTGATGGATTAAAATTTCTACAAAATTAAACTATGATTACAAACGGTTGGATGATATCATAAAATTAAACCTAACTTTTCGTCACCACGAATCTCATTGGATTAAGCTTTATCTACCAATAAACATGGATGTAAGTACAAGTACAAATAGTAATACCAAATGTACAAACTACCAAAACTAACTTGTTTGGCCGTCAAGCATTAAGTTATAGCTACCAATATACATGCACATATTAACACCAATTGTACAACCTAATAAAGCTGTAGGTAAATGCTTTAAATTTAAAACTAAATTTCTAACGATTCCAACCACACCCTTATATAAATCTTTATGAATCACATTCAATCTTCATTTATATATAATCGGCATAGAGTTATTAAATTTAATTCATTTCTTTAATGTTCAAACTATCTCTATATACCATTCTTATTTTTCTTTAGTATTTTTGATTTAGTTTAGGGAATAGGGGATTTCTCATGGATTCAAATATTCAATGATAGACTATAACATATTTTAGTGATCATTTTAAAACTTTTTTTCTCTTCTAGTAATTTTCCATTAATTTATTTGGCATTTACTTGTATTAAAAACGATGGGTTTTTTTCTAAATTTCCTTTTGACAGATTTTTATCTAACGTCATCATATTTACGTATTGTACTAATAATAAATAATACGGAGTAATTCTCTATTATTTTTTCTATACATTATTGTACTCTCTTCTTTTTGACATTTATTATATTTTTGACTAATACAATACGATGTTACATTGTGATAGTTCCTTTTACATGAAAGCCTAATCATAATATCATGTTAAAAACACTTGACAAGAACCCTATCCCAAAACTTTATACCTTTGAAGCATAAAAAGACTATTGTGATTTAAAATTTTACCAAAATTTGAAAAGTTGTTCATGTAAATTTGGATATAAATAGACAATAAATTGTCACAAAGTTAGTTCAAAATGTATCATAGTACTACGTATATTTTAATTACATCAACTAATTAGTAGATGAAAATATTAATTATGGTTACATAATGATATTTGTAGCTATTTACGTTTGAACTGTTTATCCATAATCATTTAACTAACTTATGCAATGAGTTAAACCGCACTAAACTTTTTATTTTATGTTTATTTTTTCATGATAAAACAACCACTATTATAATCCTCATCAATTTGACAACCAATGTCATCAATTCACCTTTATCGACGTTAGTCGATCACCAATGTATATATATAAAAATTAAAAAGAATTAATAGGCAAACATAATACTCCGTATTAGAAAAAATAAAACTTAAAAAGTGATATTAAACGTTATGATAAATCTACCAACAAATTAATAAATCTACTAAAAATGCATCCACGTGTTGTACACATACACTAGAGCCAATTAGACCGTCTCAAACATGCCCGACATACTTCATCGGTGCCACCAACACACACCAGCACGCCATTAACGCGGTGTATTGGTAGGTTTTGAGTACGACATACTGGAACCAGGAACGGATAAGGTGAAGGCGTGCCTGGGTGATTTCGTCGACGTGTAATGTTTTGGTTGGTCAGTAACTTGCAACGTATAATTTATTTGAAACAGATATATATTTTGTTTGAGTATATATATAAACATCTACATACTGACGAACATATATATTCGAACATATACATTCCAACATATACATTAACGTCTCAATATCAAACACAATACTTTCATATCATGAATTCGAACAAAGCTTCCATTGATGTTCATTACGGGGGTAGAGCTGAGTATGACTGGAAGTCATACGTTGAAGGGGGAAAAAATCTTTTGAAGATGTCGACGTTTCTGACTTTGATTGGTCAAAGTTGAAAAAGTTCCTCGAAAAAGAAACACCATACTTATTTACAAAAATTGTGTATTTCGACGAAGAGAAGAAAGAGTTGATGTTTCTGTGAGCAATGGGATGCGCAAAAAGAGCGAGCCAAGACACGGCCTTGTTGAATTGACTTGTATCTTGTAAACATGGGCCAATTAAATTATAATCGGGCGCCCTCCGGTTTAAGTAGCCTTGAGTCAGGTTATGTGAGTCAGGACTCGTTCGACGAAAAACTAAACAATGTTTTATGTACTCGTTTTTAAATTAGTTTATTTTTCATCTTTAGGAATTATGTTGTAATATTACATAAAGTAATTTAGGACTTTTATTTATTTATTGTAATTTTCTATTTTTAGGACTTTTATTAAATTGAAGTGTATGATTAATTTTAATTATTTTTTATTTTATCAAATGAATTTGTTTTTATATTTACAAAATAATAATATATATAATATATAATATAACTAATTAAACAAAATTAAAATTAAAATCAAGAAAAATGAAAAAGAAACAAAAAATACTTCACCCTTACCTACCAACACGCCCTCAGCACGCCACTCATTATTTACCAGTTTACCAGCACGTCCATCAAGCACCTCACCCCCATCCAGTAACACGCTAACACGCCCATCAGGGTGGTCTTAAGGATCACAATTTTTATAAAACTTGATATTAGAGTAACAGTTCTCATTTGAGAGTCACACATGCTGAAATGCATCACGTAAATGTCACCTCATCAAATCTGATAAAATAATAACCAGATTATCATCTTGACTCCTCATTAAATAGTTGATTACATGGCTATCACTTTTATCATATCTGATGATATTTCACGTTTAGGAAATGAATATACAACAAAAAGCCAAAATTAATTGGGTAGAAGGATATAGGAATTCAAAGATTTTTCATGAAATTCTAAATAAAAAGAGGCATCATCGACAGGTTAATGATGGCACTTGGAACTCTATTCCAATTGATATCAAACAGGCTTTCTTTAATTTTTATGCTAATAAATATGTTGAAGGAACACATGGAGTTAATATCCCGAATATAACTCCATTAAGGAGATTATCATAGCAGATGAGGCGTGGGTAGAAAGAGTTATCACCGAAAATGAAATAAAGGTAACAATTTGGGAGTGTGGTAATATAAGGCAGTGAGTCCGGACAGATTTTCATTTCATTTTCTTAAATCTTTTGGGGATTTAGTGAAACATCACTACTGAAAAAATGATTTATTCGGACGACAAATCCGGACGACAAATCGTCCCGGAATGTCTTCCCGGACGGCCTATCGTCCCAGATGTGTCGTCCAGGAAGGTTCGTCCTGTAAAGTTTTTCTGGACGGCAAGTTTTTTTCCCGGACGGAAGGTGGGGCCCACATTGACTTTCCACGTTAGCCTTCGTGGACGATATTTTCGGACGACTAGTGGAGACGACAAGTCGTCCCGAAAGAGTTAATATTAAAATAATATTATATTTTTATTAATAATTATTTAATGATAACAGAAAAAGAAAAATAAAAATAAACTGGGACGACTTTTCTTGGACGACAAGTCGTCCGGAAAGTTGTCTGCTGTTTCCAGACGTTTTCGTGTCTGCTGTTTCCAGCCGTATTCGATACGGCACATTTCAAATATCCAAACCTGCTACATAAATACGATTATAGTTTCACAAAATACCACAATAACATTAAATAAAAGTATCCAAAACAATAATTATCCAAACATTTTAAAATCCGGAAAACTACCAAATCAACTAATATCGTTTACAAAACATAACTTAACATTAAACACACCCAACAAAAGCATAATTGTCTTCAAACACACCCAACAAATTACCACTCGCCAAATCCATCATCATACAAATCTTCATCATTGTTATGGCTTGGGCACGGAGTATTGGAATTGGAAGTACCGGTAGTATACTCAAAATTTGGTAGAATATCGGGAGGGACTATGAAATGTCCCGTTCTTATTGATTAAAAACGTTCCATATTAATTGATTTCGTTGCGAGGTTTTGACCTCTATATGAGACGTTTTTCAAAGACTGCATTCATTTTAAAACAAACCATAACCTTTATTTCATCAATAAAGGTTTAAAAGTTTTACGTAGATTATCAAATAATGATAATCTAAAATATCCTGTTTACACACGACCATTACATAATGGTTTACAATACAAATATGTTACAACAAAATAAGTTTCTTGAATGCAGTTTTTACACAATATCATACAAGCATGGACTCCAAATCTCGTCCTTATTTAAGTATGCGACAGCGGAAGCTCTTAATAATCACCTGAGAATAAACATGCTTTAAAACGTCAACAAAAATGTTGGTGAGTTATAGGTTTAACCTATATATATCAAATCATAATAATAGACCACAAGATTTCATATTTCAATACATATCCCATACATAGAGATAAAAATCATTCATATGGTGAACACCTGGTAACCGACATTAACAAGATGCATATATAAGAATATCCCCATCATTCCGGGACACCCTTCGGATATGATATAAATTTCGAAGTACTAAAGCATCCGGTACTTTGGATGGGGTTTGTTAAGCCCAATAGATCTATCTTTAGGATTCGCGTCAATTAGGGTGTCTGTTCCCTAATTCTTAGATTACCAGACTTAATAAAAAGGGGCATATTCGATTTCGATAATTCAACCATAGAATGTAGTTTCACGTACTTGTGTCTATTTTGTAAATCATTTATAAAACCTGCATGTATTCTCATCCCAAAAATATTAGATTTTAAAAGTGGGACTATAACTCACTTTCACAGATTTTTACTTCGTCGAGAAGTAAGACTTGGCCACTGTTGATTCACGAACCTATAACAATATATACATATATATTAAAGTATGTTCAAAATATATTTACAACACTTTTAATATATTTTGATGTTTTAAGTTTATTAAGTCAGCTGTCCTCGTTAGTAACCTACAACTAGTTGTCCACAGTTAGATGTACAGAAATAAATCAATAAATATTATCTTGAATCAATCCACGACCCAGTGTATACGTATCTCAGTATTGATCACAACTCAAACTATATATATTTTGGAATCAACCTCAACCCTGTATAGCTAACTCCAACATTCACATATAGAGTGTCTATGGTTGTTCCGAAATATATATAGATGTGTCGACATGATAGGTCGAAACATTGTATACGTGTCTATGGTATCTCAAGATTACATAATATACAATACAAGTTGATTAAGTTATGGTTGGAATAGATTTGTTACCAATTTTCACGTAGCTAAAATGAGAAAAATTATCCAATCTTGTTTTACCCATAACTTCTTCATTTTAAATCCGTTTTGAATGAATCAAATTGCTATGGTTTCATATTGAACTGTATTTTATGAATCTAAACAGAAAAAGTATAGGTTTATAGTCGGAAAAATAAGTTACAAGTCGTTTTTGTAAAGGTAGTCATTTCAGTCGAAAGAACGACGTCTAGATGACCATTTTAGAAAACATACTTCCACTTTGAGTTTAACCATAATTTTTGGATATAGTTTCATGTTCATAATAAAAATCATTTTCTCAGAATAACAACTTTTAAATCAAAGTTTATCATAGTTTTTAATTAACTAACCCAAAACAGCCCGCGGTGTTACTACGACGGCGTAAATCCGGTTTTACGGTGTTTTTCGTGTTTCCAGGTTTTAAATCATTAAGTTAGCATATCATATAGATATAGAACATGTGTTTAATTAATTTTAAAAGTCAAGTTAGAAGGATTAACTTTTGTTTGCGAACAAGTTTAGAATTAACTAAACTATGTTCTAGTGATTACGAGTTTAAACCTTCGAATAAGATAGTTTTATATATATGAATCGAATGATGTTATGAACATCATTACTACCTCAAGTTTAGTAGGTAAACCTACTGGAAGTGACAAGAAATGATCTAGCTTCAAAGGATCTTGGATGGCTTGAAAGTTCTTGAAGTAGGATCATGACACAAAAACAAGTTCAAGTAAGATTTTTGCTCGAATTAAGATAGTTTATAGTTATAGAAATTGAATCAAAGTTTGAATATGAATATTACCTTGAATAAGAAAGATAACCTACTGTATATAACAAAGGTTTCTTGATCTTAGATGATTACTTGGAATGGATTAGAAAGCTTGGAAGTAAATTAGTAAACTTGAAGGGATTTTTGAAGTATTCTTGAAGTGTTCTTCCTATGATGATTATAGCTTGATTCTTGAAGTGATTTTTGATGAAGATGATGATTAACTACTGGAAAAATACGTTCATAATAGTGTGGGTGTGTTGAGAGAGAATTAGAAAGAGATTTGGAAGTGAAATGGAGTGAATGATGAGTGTTAATTGGTGAGTGGTGAGTGGGGTTAAAAGGAGTTCTAGTTAGTTGACTAGCTCATGGTAGAAGTTAAAATTGATTAGTCATACATGACATAATCAAGAGTGGAATCCCATGCTAGTTCCTATTGGTATATACCCATAGTAAGTACGTTTTGAAGCTGTGTATAATACGGGTAAGAATACAACTAGAATTCTTGATGAAAGAAAAGAATGGGAAAGTAACTGTAACCATTTTTGTTAAGTTTGAGTGTTTTGATATATGTCTTGAAGTCTTCCAAAAGTATTTTAATACATCTAAATACACTACATGTATATACATTTTAACGGAGTCGTTAAGTCATCGTTAGTCGTTACATGTAAGTGTTGTTTTGAAACCTTTAAGTTAACGATCTCAATTAATGTTGTTAACCCATTGTTTATTATATCTAATGAGATGTTAAATTATTATATTATCATGATATTATGATATATTAATATATCTTAATATGATATATATACATTTAAATGTCGTTACAACGATAATCGTTACATATATGTCTCGTTTCGAAATCCTTAAGTTAGTAGTCTTGTTTATATGTATATAACTCATTGTTAATATACTTATGGAGATACTTACTTATCATAATCTCATGTTAACCATATGTATATCCATATATATATCGTCAAGTCGTTTTTACAAGTTTTAACGTTCGTGAATCGCCGGTCAACTTGGGTGGTCAATTGTCTATATGAAACATATTTCAATTAATCAAGTCTTAACAAGTTTGATTGCTTAACATGTTGGAAACATTTAATCATGTAAATATCAATCTCAATTAATATATATAAACATGGAAAAGTTCGGGTCACTACAGTACCTACCCGTTAAATAAATTTCGTCCCGAAATTTTAAGCTGTTGAAGGTGTTGACGAATCTTCTGGAAATAGATGCGGGTATTTCTTCTTCATCTGATCTTCACGCTCCCAGGTGAACTCGGGTCCTCTACGAGCATTCCATCGAACCTTAACAATTGGTATCTTGTTTTGCTTAAGTCTTTTAACCTCACGATCCATTATTTCGACGGGTTCTTCGATGAATTGGAGTTTTTCATTGATTTGGATTTCATCTAACGGAATAGTGAGATCTTCTTTAGCAAAACATTTCTTCAAATTCGAGACGTGGAAAGTGTTATGTACAGCCGCGAGTTGTTGAGGTAACTCAAGTCGGTAAGCTACTGGTCCGACACGATCAATAATCTTGAATGGTCCAATATACCTTGGATTTAATTTCCCTCGTTTACCAAATCGAACAACGCCTTTCCAAGGTGCAACTTTAAGCATGACCATCTCTCCAATTTCAAATTCTATATCTTTTCTTTTAATGTCAGCGTAGCTCTTTTGTCGACTTTGGGCGGTTTTCAACCGTTGTTGAATTTGGATGATCTTCTCGGTAGTTTCTTGTATAATCTCCGGACCCGTAATCTGTCTATCCCCCACTTCACTCTAACAAATCGGAGACCTGCACTTTCTACCATAAAGTGCTTCAAACGGCGCCATCTCAATGCTTGAATGGTAGCTGTTGTTGTAGGAAAATTCTGCTAACGGTAGATGTCGATCCCAACTGTTTCCGAAATCAATAACACATGCTCGTAGCATGTCTTCAAGCGTTTGTATCGTCCTTTCGCTCTGCCCATCAGTTTGTGGATGATAGGCAGTACTCATGTCTAGACGAGTTCCTAATGCTTGCTGTAATGTCTGCCAGAATCTTGAAATAAATCTGCCATCCCTATCAGAGATAATAGAGATTGGTATTCCATGTCTGGAGATGACTTCCTTCAAATACAGTCGTGCTAACTTCTCCATCTTGTCATCTTCTCTTATTGGCAGAAAGTGTGCTGATTTGGTGAGACGATCAACTATTACCCAAATAGTATCAAAACCACTTGCAGTCCTTGGCAATTTAGTGATGAAATCCATGGTAATGTTTTCCCATTTCCATTCTGGGATTTCGGGTTGTTGAAGTAGACCTGATGGTTTCTGATGCTCAGCTTTGACCTTAGAACACGTCAAACATTCTCCTACATATTTAGCAACATCAGCTTTCATACCCGGCCACCAAAAATGTTTCTTGAGATCCTTGTACATCTTCCCCGTTCCAGGATGTATTGAGTATCTGGTTTTATGAGCTTCTCTAAGTACCATTTCTCTCATATCTCCAAATCTTGGTACCCAAATCCTTTCAGCCCTATACCGGGTTCCGTCTTCCCGAATATTAAGATGCTTCTCCGATCCTTTGGGTATTTCATCCTTTAAATTTCCTTCTTTTAAAACTCCTTGTTGCGCCTCCTTTATTTGAGTAGTAAGGTTATTATGAATCATTATATTCATAGATTTTACTCGAATGGGTTCTCTGTCCTTCCTGCTCAAGGCATCGGCTACCACATTTGCCTTTCCCGGGTGGTAACGAATCTCAAAGTCGTAATCATTCAATAATTCAATCCACCTACGCTGCCTCATATTCAGTTGTTTCTGATTAAATATGTGTTGAAGACTTTTGTGGTCGGTATATATAATACTTTTGACCCCATATAAGTAGTGCCTCCAAGTCTTTAATGCAAAAACAACCGCGCCTAATTCCAAATCATGCGTCGTATAATTTTGTTCGTGAATCTTCAATTGTCTAGACGCATAAGCAATCACCTTCGTTCGTTGCATTAATACACAACCGAGACCTTGCTTTGATGCGTCACAATAAATCACAAAATCATCATTCCCTTCAGGCAATGACAATATAGGTGCCGTAGTTAGCTTTTTCTTCAATAACTGAAACGCTTTCTCTTGTTCATCATTCCATTCAAATTTCTTCCCTTTATGCGTTAATGCAGTCAAGGGTTTTGCTATTCTGGAAAAGTCTTGGATGAACCTTCTGTAGTAACCAGCTAGTCCTAAAAACTGGCGTATGTGTTTCGGAGTTTTCGGGGTTTCCCACTTTTCAACAGTTTCTATCTTTGCCGGATCCACCTTAATACCTTCTTTGTTCACTATGTGACCGAGGAATTGAACTTCTTCCAACCAAAATGCACACTTTGAAAACTTAGCGTACAATTCTTCCTTCCTCAATACTTCTAACACCTTTCTCAAATGTTCACCGTGTTCTTGGTCATTCTTTGAGTAAATAAGTATGTCATCAATGAAAATAATGACAAACTTGTCAAGGTATGGTCCACACACTCGGTTCATAAGGTCCATGAACACAGCTGGTGCATTAGTTAAACCAAACGGCATGACCATAAACTCGTAATGACCATAACGTGTTCTGAAAGCAGTCTTTGGAATATCATCTTCTTTCACCCGCATTTGATGATACCCGGAACGTAAGTCAATCTTTGAATAAACAGACGAGCCTTGTAGTTGATCAAATAAGTCGTCGATTCTCGGTAGTGGGTAGCGGTTCTTGATGGTAAGTTTGTTCAACTCTCGGTAGTCGATACACAACCTGAATGTACCATCTTTCTTCTTGACAAACAAAACAGGAGCTCCCCACGGTGATGTGCTTGGTCGAATGAAACCACGCTCTAAAAGTTCTTGTAATTGGCTTTGCAGTTCTTTCATCTCGCTGGGTGCGAGTCTGTAAGGAGCACGAGCTATTGGTGCAGCTCCTGGTACAAGATCTATTTGAAATTCAACGGATCGCTGTGGGGGTAATCCCGGTAATTCTTTCGGAAATACATCGGGAAATTCTTTTGCAATGGGAACATCATTGATGCTCTTTTCTTCAGTTTGTACTTTCTCGACGTGTGCTAGAACAGCATAGCAACCTTTTCTTATTAGTTTTTGTGCCTTCAAATTACTAATAAGATGTAGCTTCGTGTTGCCCTTTTCTCCGTACACCATTAAGGGTTTTCCTTTTTCTCGTATAATGCGAATTGCATTTTTGTAACAAACGATCTCTGCTTTCACTTCTTTCAACCAGTCCATACCGATTATCACATCAAAACTCCCTAACTCTACTGGTATCAAATCAATCTTAAATGTTTCGCTAACCAGTTTAATTTCTCGATTCCGACATATATTATCTGCTGAAATTAATTTACCATTTGCTAATTCGAGTAAAAATTTACTATCCAAAGGCGTCAATGGACAACTTAATTTAGCACAAAAATCTCTACTCATATAGCTTCTATCCGCACCCGAATCAAATAAAACGTAAGCAGATTTATTGTCAATAAGAAACGTACCCGTAACAAGCTCCGGGTCTTCCTGTGCCTCTGCTGCATTAATATTGAAAACTCTTCCGCGGCCTTGTCCATTCGTGTTCTCCTGGTTCGGGCAATTTCTAATAATGTGGCCCGGTTTTCCACATTTATAACAAACTACATTGGCATAACTTGCTCCGACACTACTTGCTCCGCCATTACTTGTTCCGACACCATTTGTTCCTTTCGTTCTGTTAACCCCTGGTCCGTAGACATCACACTTCGCCGCGCTATGACCATTTCTTTTACACTTGTTGCAAAATTTGGTGCAGAACCCCGAGTGATACTTTTCACACCTTTGGCATAGCTGCTTCTGATTGTTGTTGTTGTTACGGTTATTATTGTTGTTAAGATGATTGTTGTGGTTGCTGTTGTTGTTGTTGTTGTTGTTGTTGTTGTTGTTGTTGTTGGGCCGTTTGTTGTAGTTGCGATTGATGTTGCGATTGTTAGGATAGTTGTTGCGATTATTGTTATAATTGCTGTTGTTATTGTATTGGTGATTCTTATCACCGTTTTCCTCCCACTTTCTTTTGACTTGCTTCACATTGGCCTCTTCAACAGTCTGTTCTTTAATTCTTTCTTCAATCTGGTTCACTAGTTTGTGAGCCATTCTACATGCCTGTTGTATGGAGGCTGGCTCGTGTGAACTTATATCTTCTTGGATTCTTTCTGGTAATCCTTTCACAAACGCGTCGATCTTCTCTTCCTCATCTTCGAATGCTCCCGGACACAATAGGCACAATTCTGTGAATCGTCTTTCATACGTGGTAATATCAAATCCTTGGGTTCGTAACCCTCTAAGTTCTGTCTTGAGCTTATTGACCTCGGTTCTGGGACGGTACTTCTCGTTCATCAAGTGCTTGAATGCTGACCACGGTAGTGCGTACGCATCATCTTGTCCCACTTGCTCTAGATAGGTATTCCACCATGTTAACGCAGAACCTGTAAAGGTATGCGTAGCGTACTTCACTTTGTCCTCTTCAGTACACTTACTTATGGCAAACACCGATTCGACCTTCTCGGTCCACCGTTTCAATCCGATCGGTCCTTCGGTTCCATCAAATTCCAAAGGTTTGCAGGCAGTGAATTCTTTGTAGGTGCATCCTACACGATTTCCTGTACTGCCAGATCCAAGGTTATTGTTGGTATATAGCGCAGCCTGTACTGCGGCTATGTTTGAAGCTAGAAAAGTACGGAATTCCTCTTCATTCATATTCACGGTGTGTCGAGTAGTCGGTGCCATTTCCTTCAAAATAGTTAAATGGAACAAGTTAATCATACAGAATATTAAGAGTAGTTAATAGTATTTTGTAGCATAATATGAACTCATTTATAAAAGCTTTTTCTTCATATTAGCGTTTTATAAGTTTAAATTCGGGTAGTACCTACCCGTTAAGTTCATACTTAGTAGCTAATATACAATTCAACTACTACAATTCTATATGAAAAACTGATTATAATAATATTTCGCGTTCAAACTTTTACACAATATTTTACAAACTTACAATACCGCTTATTTTACATATAGCATGAAATATAGCACACAATAAATTTGATACAAGATGGTTGTGAAGATAATTCTAGCTAGTACACAAGTCGTTCAGCAAAGACAATAAAGACACGTAATTCATACGTCCAGAAACAAGTCATGCATTCTGGTTTTACTAGGATTACTTCCCATCCTTGGTCTTGTGGAACATAACCGTTATGGCCGTTGATAAGACAGCGTGTTGTAACGTCGTCAAAGGGACGAGGGTTACGTAATGACCAACAGTCTCGTAATAACCTAAAAACCTCATTTCTTACCCCAATTACCGACTCCGTCACTTGAGGGAACGTTTTGTTTAATAGTTGTAGCCCGATGTTCTTGTTCTCACTTTGGTGAGAAGCGAACATTACTAACCCGTAAGCATAACATGCTTCTTTATGTTGCATGTTAGCCGCTTTTTCTAAATCACGAAGTCCTATATTTGGATATACTGAGTCAAAATAATTTCTTAACCCGTTGCGTAAAATAGCATTTGGGTTCCCCGCAATATATGCGTCAAAGTAAACACATCGTAACTTATGGATTTCCCAATGTGATATCCCCCATCTTCCGAACGAAAGCCTTTTATAAACCAAATCATTCTTGGAACGTTCTTCGAATGTCTTACAAACTGATCTCGCCTTAAATAGTTGTGCCGAGGAATTCTGACCGACTCTAGACAAGATTTCATCAATCATGTCTCCGGGTAGGTCTCTTAAAATATTGGGTTGTCTATCCATTTTGTGTTTTTATACTGTAAAATAGACAAGAGTTAGATTCATAAAAAAATACTTATTAATACAAGCAATTTTTACATATATCATAAAGCATAAGCACACTATATTACATATATTACACCACACGAATACAACTATCTTATTCCGACTCGCTTGTTTCTTCTTCTTTGGTTTTGGTTCGTTTTCCCAAGTTTCTAGGGATATATGATGTTCCCCTAATACGAGCCGTTATTTTCCACATTGGTTTAGAAAAACCTGGTGGTTTAGAGGTTCCCGGGTCATTGTTACAACTTAAGGACTTCGGGGGTTGACGATACATATAAAGTTCATCGGGGTTGGAATTAGATTTCTCTATTTTTATGCCCTTTCCCTTATTATTTTCTTTTGCCTTTTTAAATTCAGTTGGGGTAATTTCTATAACATCATCGGAATTCTCGTCGGAATCCGATTCATCAGAGAATTGGTAGTCCTCCCAATATTTTGCTTCTTTAGCGGAAACACCATTGACCATAATTAACCTTGGTCGGTTGGTTGAGGATTTTCTTTTACTTAACCGTTTTATTATTTCCCCCACCGGTTCTATTTCTTCATCCGGTTCCGATTCTTCTTCCGGTTCCGATTCTTCTTCTGGTTCCGACTCTTCTTCCGGTTCCTCTTCGGGAACTTGTGAATCAGTCCATGAATCATTCCAATTTACATTTGACTCTTCATTATTATTAGGTGAGTCAATGGGACTTGTTCTAGAGGTAGACATCTATCACATAATATCAAACGCGTTAAGAGATTAATATATCACATAATATTCACATGTTAAAAATATATAGTTTCCAACAAAATTTGTTAAGCAATCATTTTTCAAGTAAACACGGTCGAAGTCCAGACTCACTAATGCATCCTAACAAACTCGATAAGACACACTAATGCAAAATTCTGGTTCTCTAAGACCAACGCTCTGATACCAACTGAAATGTCCCGTTCTTATTGATTAAAAACGTTCCATATTAATTGATTTCGTTGCGAGGTTTTGACCTCTATATGAGACGTTTTTCAAAGACTGCATTCATTTTAAAACAAACCATAACCTTTATTTCATCAATAAAGGTTTAAAAGTTTTACGTAGATTATCAAATAATGATAATCTAAAATATCCTGTTTACACACGACCATTACATAATGGTTTACAATACAAATATGTTACAACAAAATAAGTTTCTTGAATGCAGTTTTTACACAATATCATACAAGCATGGACTCCAAATCTCGTCCTTATTTAAGTATGCGACAGCGGAAGCTCTTAATAATCACCTGAGAATAAACATGCTTTAAAACGTCAACAAAAATGTTGGTGAGTTATAGGTTTAACCTATATATATCAAATCATAATAATAGACCACAAGATTTCATATTTCAATACATATCCCATACATAGAGATAAAAATCATTCATATGGTGAACACCTGGTAACCGACATTAACAAGATGCATATATAAGAATATCCCCATCATTCCGGGACACCCTTCGGATATGATATAAATTTCGAAGTACTAAAGCATCCGGTACTTTGGATGGGGTTTGTTAAGCCCAATAGATCTATCTTTAGGATTCGCGTCAATTAGGGTGTCTGTTCCCTAATTCTTAGATTACCAGACTTAATAAAAAGGGGCATATTCGATTTCGATAATTCAACCATAGAATGTAGTTTCACGTACTTGTGTCTATTTTGTAAATCATTTATAAAACCTGCATGTATTCTCATCCCAAAAATATTAGATTTTAAAAGTGGGACTATAACTCACTTTCACAGATTTTTACTTCGTCGAGAAGTAAGACTTGGCCACTGTTGATTCACGAACCTATAACAATATATACATATATATTAAAGTATGTTCAAAATATATTTACAACACTTTTAATATATTTTGATGTTTTAAGTTTATTAAGTCAGCTGTCCTCGTTAGTAACCTACAACTAGTTGTCCACAGTTAGATGTACAGAAATAAATCAATAAATATTATCTTGAATCAATCCACGACCCAGTGTATACGTATCTCAGTATTGATCACAACTCAAACTATATATATTTTGGAATCAACCTCAACCCTGTATAGCTAACTCCAACATTCACATATAGAGTGTCTATGGTTGTTCCGAAATATATATAGATGTGTCGACATGATAGGTCGAAACATTGTATACGTGTCTATGGTATCTCAAGATTACATAATATACAATACAAGTTGATTAAGTTATGGTTGGAATAGATTTGTTACCAATTTTCACGTAGCTAAAATGAGAAAAATTATCCAATCTTGTTTTACCCATAACTTCTTCATTTTAAATCCGTTTTGAATGAATCAAATTGCTATGGTTTCATATTGAACTGTATTTTATGAATCTAAACAGAAAAAGTATAGGTTTATAGTCGGAAAAATAAGTTACAAGTCGTTTTTGTAAAGGTAGTCATTTCAGTCGAAAGAACGACGTCTAGATGACCATTTTAGAAAACATACTTCCACTTTGAGTTTAACCATAATTTTTGGATATAGTTTCATGTTCATAATAAAAATCATTTTCTCAGAATAACAACTTTTAAATCAAAGTTTATCATAGTTTTTAATTAACTAACCCAAAACAGCCCGCGGTGTTACTACGACGGCGTAAATCCGGTTTTACGGTGTTTTTCGTGTTTCCAGGTTTTAAATCATTAAGTTAGCATATCATATAGATATAGAACATGTGTTTAATTAATTTTAAAAGTCAAGTTAGAAGGATTAACTTTTGTTTGCGAACAAGTTTAGAATTAACTAAACTATGTTCTAGTGATTACGAGTTTAAACCTTCGAATAAGATAGTTTTATATATATGAATCGAATGATGTTATGAACATCATTACTACCTCAAGTTTAGTAGGTAAACCTACTGGAAGTGACAAGAAATGATCTAGCTTCAAAGGATCTTGGATGGCTTGAAAGTTCTCGAAGTAGGATCATGACACAAAAACAAGTTCAAGTAAGATTTTTGCTCGAATTAAGATAGTTTATAGTTATAGAAATTGAATCAAAGTTTGAATATGAATATTACCTTGAATAAGAAAGATAACCTACTGTATATAACAAAGGTTTCTTGATCTTAGATGATTACTTGGAATGGATTAGAAAGCTTGGAAGTAAATTAGTAAACTTGAAGGGATTTTTGAAGTATTCTTGAAGTGTTCTTCCTATGATGATTATAGCTTGATTCTTGAAGTGATTTTTGATGAAGATGATGATTAACTACTGGAAAAATACGTTCATAATAGTGTGGGTGTGTTGAGAGAGAATTAGAAAGAGATTTGGAAGTGAAATGGAGTGAATGATGAGTGTTAATTGGTGAGTGGTGAGTGGGGTTAAAAGGAGTTCTAGTTAGTTGACTAGCTCATGGTAGAAGTTAAAATTGATTAGTCATACATGACATAATCAAGAGTGGAATCCCATGCTAGTTCCTATTGGTATATACCCATAGTAAGTACGTTTTGAAGCTGTGTATAATACGGGTAAGAATACAACTAGAATTCTTGATGAAAGAAAAGAATGGGAAAGTAACTGTAACCATTTTTGTTAAGTTTGAGTGTTTTGATATATGTCTTGAAGTCTTCCAAAAGTATTTTAATACATCTAAATACACTACATGTATATACATTTTAACGGAGTCGTTAAGTCATCGTTAGTCGTTACATGTAAGTGTTGTTTTGAAACCTTTAAGTTAACGATCTCAATTAATGTTGTTAACCCATTGTTTATTATATCTAATGAGATGTTAAATTATTATATTATCATGATATTATGATATATTAATATATCTTAATATGATATATATACATTTAAATGTCGTTACAACGATAATCGTTACATATATGTCTCGTTTCGAAATCCTTAAGTTAGTAGTCTTGTTTATATGTATATAACTCATTGTTAATATACTTATGGAGATACTTACTTATCATAATCTCATGTTAACCATATGTATATCCATATATATATCGTCAAGTCGTTTTTACAAGTTTTAACGTTCGTGAATCGCCGGTCAACTTGGGTGGTCAATTGTCTATATGAAACATATTTCAATTAATCAAGTCTTAACAAGTTTGATTGCTTAACATGTTGGAAACATTTAATCATGTAAATATCAATCTCAATTAATATATATAAACATGGAAAAGTTCGGGTCACTACAGACTACAAGATTATTAAAAGCAAAGATTCGTTCAATTTGACTTTTCGTGTAGTATGGTTCCATTGGTGGTTGTCTACTCCGACCGGTAGACGATGAAGATGCGGAATTAGATGCCGACTTTGGTAACTTCGGCCCCACTCCGCGTTGGTGTCCGGTTCGATCACCCAAAACTTCTTCCATGATATCGGTCTCATTTCTTCCCGGTTGTTCTTCCATGATATCGGTCTCGTTACATATTGGACAGTTTTCCAAATCCCGGTATTCTTTATAAAATAAACAACAATCATTCTTACAAGCATGTATCGCTTCATACCCTAAACCGATCTTTCTCATCCACTTCTTAGTTTCATAAAATGATTTCGGAATTGTGTTATTTGGGGGATGTGATTGTATGAGTAATTCTAACAATTGGTCGAATGAAGTATTCGTCCATTTGTTCAAGACCTTAATGTGTGTTAACTTGGCTAAAAACTCTAATGAAGACAACTTGCTACCAGGATATAGCTCAGTTTGGGTGGAGTCAATTAAATCCTCAAGACCAGTTGCAGTCGTATCATTCATAGTCTCATCGTCATTCGGACCTTCTTCCGCAAAATTAGGAACTTCCTCCAACTGAATATCGTGTAGGAAATTTCTTAGAGGGTCCGTTGTGTTGTGTACTTCTGGTGGTTGTGGTAGTTCACCGTGATGCCGTCACATAGTATAAGAGGGTTCAAACCCATTTTTAATTATATGGTCTTTTATATGTTTTGGTTTAAGAAAAACCGTATTACCACAATGTTTACATTGGCAACTACACTTACCGTGCGAATTCAAATAGTTTTTACACCTATCAATAAATGCATTAAGACCAATGATAAACTCAGAATTAAATGAATGTCGTATAGTAGTCCAACTCTTATCAATCGTCATAGATATTCCCTAATTAAATCAAGTTTAAAACAGCAAAAAACTTTAAAATTAAAAACACATGATATATGTATAATCAAAGCCGGGTGGTCCTACTATGGAAGGTGTGAAGACCCGTCCTAATCCATCCGGACGAAGTCCATATCGATTATAAATGATTCACAACAGTTGATTACATCGCGAGGTACTTGACCTCTATATGATACATTTTACAAACATTGCATTCGTTTTTGAAAAGACAAACTTTCATTACATCGAAAGTTGACAGGCATGCATACCATTTCATAATATATCCAACTATAATTGACTTGATAATAATCTTGATGAACTCGACGACTCGAATGCAACGTCTTTTGAAATATGCCATGAATGACTCCAAGTAATATCTATAAAATGAGCAAATACACAGCGGAAGATTTCTTTCGTACCTGAGAATAAACATGCTTTAAAGTGTCAACCAAAAGGTTGGTGAGTTCATTAGTTTAACTTAAACAATCGTTTCCATCATTTTAATAGACTACAAGATTTCAGATTTCCATTTCTCATAAACATACGTCCCATGCATAGAGACAAAAATATCATTCATATGGATTGAACACCTGGTAACCGACATTAACAATATGCATATATAAGAATATCCCCATCATTCCGGGATCCTCCTTCGGACATGATATAAATTTCGAAGTACTAAAACATCCGGTACTTTGGATGGGGCTTGTTGGGCCCGATAGATCTATCTTTAGGATTCGCGTCAATTAGGGTGTCTGTTCCCTAATTCTTAGATTACCAGACTTAATAAAAAGGGGCATATTCGACTTCGATAATCCAACCATAAAATGTAGTTTCACGTACTTGTGTCAATTTCGTAAAACAGTTATAAAAGTTGCGCATGTATTCTCAGCCCAAAAATATAAAGGGTAAAAAGGCAAATGAAACTCACGATACTGTATTTTGTAGTAAAAATACATATGACGTCATTGAACAATGCAGGGTTGGCCTCGGATTCACGAACCTATATCAATTGTGTATATACTAATACGTATAATGTAAGTTACAAAATTTCATTTATTAATATGTATTATTTATATATTATAGTTTTGTAGAATTTATTCTAACCTTTATTTTAAAACGTATACTTATATTATATTTTAAGTTATATTTTATATATATATATCGATTTTATGTATATATATCTATAATGATTTACGTTTATATAAATAGTGACATTAATATATTTATATACATATATTTGTGGTTAGTATTGTATTTATGAAATTTTATTAGTTTGTTATGTGAATTATTAATACAATCCTAGTATATACCATAAGTATATATATAGTGTACAAAAGATTTATTTGTTAAAATAATAATTTAGATAATAATGATTTACTAATAATAATAATAATTTTATTAATAATGATAATACTAATAGCAAAAAAATGAAAATGATAACTGTTAATGATACTAATAATAATAACTCTAAAATAATATTAATACTAATACCATACTTATGTTAATAATAAGGGTTCTAATATTTATAAAATGATAAATGATAATCATAATAATACTAGTAAATATTAATGATGATACTGATAAATATGATATTATTAATTGTAAATGTACTGATGATACTATTATTTATAAACCGGTACAAATTCTAATATTGATGATAATAATATATTTTTATTTCCTTCATAATAATAATAATGATAATCATAATCATAATCCTAATGATGATAAAATACTAAAATGATAAGTTTATTACTAATAATAATATTATTAATACCTATCATAATAATAATAGTAATGTCTATAATACTTTCAAATATGATAACAAGTATGATACTAATAATAACAATAACAATAACAATCAAAACAATCACAATAATAATAATAATACTAATAATAATTAATATATAATAACAATAATAAAATTAGAAAAGAAAACTACCTCACATGAAAAGAGTTTCAAAAAAAAAAAGAAACTACCGTCCTCTGGACTCGATCTCGTGACCACATGCTCACACGCAAACACTCTCGACCATCCCACCAATTCTGATTCTCTGTACTAATATCGAATTTAAATTTTATATATAAACTGTTTTTCTTCTATTCCTCTTCTTCTCCACAAGTCTCATGGATTCAACAAAACATCAATAACCAAAAAAAAAAAAAAAAATCGGGGTTCCCTTTAAAGCTTCAAAACATTACAGAAAAAAAAATAATTTGGGTTCTAAAATAAAAAAAAAAACACTAAAGGCCTACTGCAGCGTCGGTTCTTGGAACAAAACAAAAAAAATTGATTTCGTAATAGATAACATTATAGATAATGTTTATAACACGAAATAGTTTTCTAAACATGTATAAAAACTACTGGAATCGTCAATTTGATCAGAAACATATACACGAACGCGAATTTGTCTCAAGAACAATTGTTGACTTTTTTTAAACTAAACTTTGACTTCAAAATTCAAGATCGATATAAAGATTTGAGAGTTGAGATTTTGCAGATAGATTCAAAGAAAGATTTCTAACCTTTCTGCATTTTTAGATTTTGAAACTTTATTCGAAATTGAATTAAGAGAAAAAAAATTGGAGCGTGCAGAGAAGAAGAAAAAAAAAATATCGCTGTGCTCTTTAATCCCATTGGATTTCCTTTTTATTTGATTTGCAATTATACATAATCATGTTGTAATAATAGAGATCGGTTGATAAAAATGGAGAAAATGTCAACACAGGTTCACGAGTTGGGAGCAGGAAAGAAACAAAAAAAATAATAATAATAGAGATAAAGGATACAGAGGTCAAGCGTATAATATAGATCCCTACTGTTTTTTTTTTAATTAATAATAATAATATATAATAACAATACTATTAATATCTAATAATATTAATAAAATTAATAATAATGATAAATATAATATTAATGATAATAATAATTGTAAAAATGATAATAATAATAATAATAATAATAATAATAATAATAATAATACCATACTAATTATGATAATATTAATATTTTATCGATAATAATAATATTAGTAATAATAATCTAATTTATACATCCAATTTCATCTTTATATGATATAAAGTGATATTATGAACACAAATATTGATATTTGACGATACAAATAACATTACTACAACAACTATATTTGTATTTAAATTTAATTTATTAATATCATCTATTATTATGTAATATTTAATAATTATGTAATATGTATTGTAACATATACTGAATATTATATATTTATGCATTTTAATATAAATATATTATAATATTTATTTACATACTAATTATATTATACTTATGTATGTAATTATGAAAAATATAAATGTTTTATATATGTAAGTATTATATATATTTATTAAAATAGTACATTATTTCATCATAGATATATTATAAATTTCTACATATACATAATATAATAATTATGTATAAAATCATATATATATAGTTATATTTATGTATATATGTATACTACCATATATATAAAATCATGTTTTAAATGTTGAGTAGATGATTAATTATGTATATTAAACAATTAACTACAAAGTATAACATTGTACATTTAATATTTTGATAACGTTGGTAAAATATGTTTGAATCATTTATATACAATATACTATATATATTCAAAATGAAAATCTTTAGTTATTAAATGTTATCTTTTATAATAACAAAATTACTTAATAGTTCATTAATACTAATATAATTAGTTTTATATATAATTATTTATATTTACATTCTTAGTTACAATTAAAGGTTCGTGAATCGTCGGAAATAGTTAAAGGTCAAATGTTATCATGAAATAGTTCAAACATAATGAGACTCGGTTTAATAGACTTTGCTTATCGAGTCGAATCATATAAGATTATGTTTAAATTTGGTCAGAAATTCCCGGGTCATCACAGTACCTACCCGTTAAAGAAATTTCGTCCCGAAATTTGAGTGAGGTCGTCATAGCTAACAATAAATATGTTTTCCTGACGAATATGAGTTGATAACTTGAGTTTTATCATCATTGAGTAATATGGATAAAAATAATTCGATTATTCGAAGAGTGCGAATGAAGCTATTCACAAAAGGATGAAATGAGAAACAAAGATTTGTTTTTAACTTTTGACGTAGTCAGGTTTGAATTTAGAAAATAAGGCGCGTCTTAACTTTTGACATTGCCTTGGTTGAATTCCGGAATTTAAGGGATTTAAAGAAAATATTGAAGATCTATAAAATCTGATTCTTCGGGATTTATGGAAATTAAGATCTCTTTAATTAAATACGGTGATCTGCCCCGATTACTACGTCTGATATTTCCAGTATAAATTAAGCTCTTCCTTTCCATTATTCTCACCATTCTTATACTTTCTTTCTTAGTTCATACATCCAAAAGATTCTGAAAATGATTAATCCAGTTCTGATCCTTGTCCTCATCCTTACTATCGCAACAATCATTCTCCTTTTCCAACTTCCACCAGAGGAATCTGCTTTCTTCTACTTTGCCCTCGGGATTATAATGTTTTTAATTCTCCCGTGTCTTTATGTTGCGATAAACATTGATATACACGGTTTGTAATTTATGTGTTGTTATCGGACTTTATATTCTCCCTTATATTTCAAAGCTCTATGCTTTTGTTTTCTCTTCCCGACTTCAAGTCAAGCGAATAATGGTCCAGAATTTATAGATATAGAGTTTCGAATGATTATAATGTTCTAAGCATGAAGGAACGTGATAGCACGATTTGATTTTCAAATTTATCAACATCACGGAAGATAGAACCATCAAGAATACATTTTCTTGATTTGTTACGGAGTTAAGTAGGATGAAAGAGTTATGTAACATGGCACATGATGACGTTATGATCTGTGAATCATCACGTTTCATTTAGAAACTCAGCATGACTTACTGTAATATAATCACGTTGATCAAGTGTCATTATATTATACTAACTCATGCATCAGTTCCCATCATTACTACAATAACATTCATATTTTAAGCTTGAAAATTTACAGAATATAGAAACTAACAGTTTCTATATGATGTAATACTGATAGCACGAAAAGATTAATGATTTCAGATAAGAATAGTTATAAAAATATCTCCAGAAATATGGAGGATATTTATAATGAAAGGTACGATAATATCTCAGCATATCTAAGATCAGAGGATGATAGAAACTATTGTCTGCAAGGGTTTAGAGTAAGGAGCAAGTTATTCACTATAGACTTTAGCAGACATTGAATTATTTGGATTCTTTGAAGTCAAACTTATTCTTTGTGATTTATCCACGGCTTTCTTCATAGTTTCGCATAATCTGCTTTTCGGTACTATATTTTCTATTGAATGTTTCCAATATATTTATACACAGGAAGCATGAAGAGGTATATAATTTCGGACGAGAATATTTATGAAAATATCCTCAGAAATATCAAAGATATTGATGATGATATTTTGGAATTTCTAAGTTCGACGGTTGATGGAGAAAGATTTTCCGCAAGATTTTAACATGACTTCGGAGCAAGATATTCTCTAAAGATTTCAACGGATCCAGAATTACCTGAATCCTTTGAATATAGGATTTGGTCCTTGTATTTGTCCTTGGTCTCCTTCATGGGTAACTCAATCTATTTTTCAATACCCAATTTTCTATCGAGCGTTCCTAACACTCCTTTCTTTATCATCAAACTTTTGTCCGTTTAGACCATCTACCATTTTTCTGTTTCCTCTGCATTTAATGCTATGATATCTGAATCATCGGTTATTAATCCGAGGTGGTTTCAGGAGAATTGTGTTTTTAGATGATTAAACGCTGATGGTAATATGATAGAATATGAAAGGTTACCTGGTAACAATAAAAGAGCACGCGTATATATAAACGTTATAATAAGGTTGTTTCGTACGAAAAGTCGAAGTTGACTTGTTGGAGCTGTGACAAAATTGGCTAATTTTGAAAAGGGATCGCAAAATTGTTTTTGTTAATAAATGCCAAAGGATCTGACGCGGCTACGTGTTGAACTTTTACTCAATTGCCGAGAGTTTCTCAGGTGCATAACTATATGCATAAATCTTTCCTTCCGTAGATGAAGTGCGGTTGATTCATCCTATCGATTGAGGTGTTTTCAAGAATCATGAAAGGTTTGAACGCAGAATGTAATCGTGAAGATACAAATGAGGTTTAAGACGAAATCAAGTGGCAAACTTGAAGAATTGTTTAGTTTCATATGTTATATTCAATATTTTAATTCATTTTAATTGTCCAATGTTATTAGTCCACAGTCGATAGTCCACAGTTGACAGTGCAATCATTCATATATAGTTTAATTTATAATATTTGAATTAATTAATACGTATCGTGACCCGTGTACATGTCTCAGACTCGATCACAACTCAAAGTATATATATTATTATAGAATCAACCTCAACCCTGTATAGAGAACTCGATCATTACTGCATATAGAGTGTCTATGGTGATTCCAAATAATATATATAGATGTGTCGATATGATATGTCAAAACCTTGTATACGTGTCCCGATATTTAAAGTGCGTAAAATAAATAACAGAAATTAAATGACGATAAATAAAGTGCGTAAAGTAAATAACAGAAATTAAATGACAATAAATAAAATTGCGAGAATATAAATTGCGCTAAAATAAATTGCGATAAATAAATTGCGATAAATAAATTGCGATAAATAAAATGTAATACGGAATTAACAGTTAGCTAGGAACAGTTAGCTAGGATTTTGTTAGCGTGGTTTCTTAATAAAATTTAATATTGTTAATTAGTCTGTTTCTAATCAATTTTTATTGTGTCCATTATTTCTTCATTATGCCACTTGTTGGATTCTGATAGGTCAAAATTCAAATATGAAATTGAATTTGAATGAAAATAGTTATTCTTTGGTGAACGGATAAGTATCCCGGTGGTTGTAAATAGGATAGTGAATAACTGTTGAATCAGATTCGAAGAATATACAGTGTAACTTATTAATGTGAAATTTAAATATTCCTCGGGTATTACCTACCCGTTAAAATATTTTTATTATTAACAGTTTGTACAAAAGAATTTTTAATTACAATCTTTATGAAAACATATATACATATATATTTTCTTCAGATGTAATCATGAATTTAATGAGTTAACATGATATTAAACTCATTTAGTTTTCAGTTGGAACTAGAATAAATAATCTCTAAAACATTAGAGATTACATAATCACCATGTCGAACGAAGATAACTGATGTAGAATGTCATGTAGAATGATGATTATACTCGAGGTATAGATTGAGATGTTGAGGCATGTGATATTGAAATTTGGGTTGTTGGTGGTACTGTTGGTGCCGGTGATTTGGATGAAGCTGGTACGTTTTGCACCATATTTTCCAAGACTACAACTTATGCGCGAAGTTCGTTAACTTCTTCTATTACACCGGGATGATTGTCGGTTCGGACGAGCGGATGAATGAGGTTTAGAATCTGAGATAGTATATGATCGTGATGAGATACTTTGGAAATGAGAGAGAAAATGGTGTCTCGAACAGGTTCGCCGGTAAACGTTTTAGGTTCATTGTCAAGAGGTGAATTTGGTTAGTGGAAATGATCGCCTTCTTCACGTTTCCATTGATTAAGTCGACTATGAACCCATCTCCAATTCATTCAGAATAGATGATGGCTAATTGATCGATTCATTCCGGTTACTCTGCTTTCGGAGCTCGAGTGGAAATCCATATCGAAATAGCTGTCGGAATAACTATCGAAATAGCTATCGAAATCTGATGGACTCGAACTGGTTGAGGGATTCATCTCGTACGATCAGATGAAGGATTTTCGATAAGAAATAGATTATAGGATGTAGATTAGTACCCTGCAATACATAATTTACATATGCATATATAATACTAAAATCCCATAAGCTACGGAGGAATCTACGGAAGCTGTCAGGCAAAGGTAACAATAACAGATACGCTAAGATATGAATTTAACTATACACTGTCTATGCAATAAAGGCAGTAAGACGTGTCTTAGACTTTAAGGATGATAAGCAAATAATTTTTCGACACTAAATGATAAGCAAAACTTTTGACATGCAAACACGGTCGAAGTCCAGACTCATTAATGCATTCTAACGACTATCAGTTAGACTCACTAATGCAAAACCTGGTTCGCTAAGACCACCGCTCTGATACCAACTGTGAAGACCCGTCCTAATCCATCCGGACGAAGTCCATATCGATTATAAATGATTCACAACAGTTGATTACATCGCGAGGTACTTGACCTCTATATGATACATTTTACAAACATTGCATTCGTTTTTGAAAAGACAAACTTTCATTACATAGAAAGTTGACAGGCATGCATACCATTTCATAATATATCCAACTATAATTGACTTGATAATAATCTTGATGAACTCGACGACTCGAATGCAACGTCTTTTGAAATATGCCATGAATGACTCCAAGTAATATCTATAAAATGAGCAAATACACAGCGGAAGATTTCTTTCGTACCTGAGAATAAACATGCTTTAAAGTGTCAACCAAAAGGTTGGTGAGTTCATTAGTTTAACTTAAACAATCGTTTCCATCATTTTAATAGACCACAAGATTTCAGATTTCCATTTCTCATAAACATACGTCCCATGCATAGAGACAAAAATATCATTCATATGGATTGAACACCTGGTAACCGACATTAACAATATGCATATATAAGAATATCCCCATCATTCCGGGATCCTCCTTCGGACATGATATAAATTTCGAAGTACTAAAACATCCGGTACTTTGGATGGGGCTTGTTGGGCCCGATAGATCTATCTTTAGGATTCGCGTCAATTAGGGTGTCTGTTCCCTAATTCTTAGATTACCAGACTTAATAAAAAGGGGCATATTCGACTTCGATAATCCAACCATAAAATGTAGTTTCACGTACTTGTGTCAATTTCGTAAAACAGTTATAAAAGTTGCGCATGTATTCTCAGCCCAAAAATATAAAGGGTAAAAAGGCAAATGAAACTCACGATACTGTATTTTGTAGTAAAAATACATATGACGTCATTGAACAATGCAGGGTTGGCCTCGGATTCACGAACCTATATCAATTGTGTATATATTAATACGTATAATGTAAGTTACAAAATTTCATTTATTAATATGTATTATTTATATATTATAGTTTTGTAGAATTTATTCTAACCTTTATTTTAAAACGTATACTTATATTATATTTTAAGTTATATTTTATATATATATCGATTTTATGTATATATATCTATAATGATTTACGTTTATATAAATAGTGACATTAATATATTTATATACATATATTTGTGGTTAGTATTGTATTTATGAAATTTTATTAGTTTGTTATGTGAATTATTAATACAATCCTAGTATATACCATAAGTATATATATAGTGTACAAAAGATTTATTTGTTAAAATAATAATTTAGATAATAATGATTTACTAATAATAATAATAATTTTATTAATAATGATAATACTAATAGCAAAAAAAATGAAAATGATAACTGTTAATGATACTAATAATAATAACTCTAAAATAATATTAATACTAATACCATACTTATGTTAATAATAAGGGTTCTAATATTTATAAAATGATAAATGATAATCATAATAATACTAGTAA
Source organism: Rutidosis leptorrhynchoides (assembly GCF_046630445.1). Lineage (NCBI taxonomy): Eukaryota > Viridiplantae > Streptophyta > Magnoliopsida > Asterales > Asteraceae > Rutidosis > Rutidosis leptorrhynchoides. Next base: position 343,073,413 of record NC_092338.1, on the reverse strand, counting down.
ATATTAATGATGATACTGATAAATATGATATTATTAATTGTAAATGTACTGATGATACTATTATTTATAAACCGGTACAAATTCTAATATTCATGATAATAATATATTTTTATTTCCTTCATAATAATAATAATGATAATCATAATCATAATCCTAATGATGATAAAATACTAAAATGATAAGTTTATTACTAATAATAATATTATTAATACCTATCATAATAATAATAGTAATGTCTATAATACTTTCAAATATGATAACAAGTATGATACTAATAATAACAATAACAATAACAATCAAAACAATCACAATAATAATAATAATACTAATAATAATTAATATATAATAACAATAATAAAATTAGAAAAGAAAACTACCTCACATGAAAAGAGTTTAAAAAAAAAAAAAAAAAACTACCGTCCTCTGGACTCGATCTCGTGACCACATGCTCACACGCAAACACTCTCGACCATCCCACCAATTCTGATTCTCTGTACTAATATCGAATTTAAATTTTATATATAAACTGTTTTTCTTCTATTCCTCTTCTTCTCCACAAGTCTCATGGATTCAACAAAACATCAATAACCAAAAAAAAAAAAAAAAAAAATCGGGGTTCCCTTTAAAGCTTCAAAACATTACAGAAAAAAAATAATTTGGGTTCTAAAAAAAAAAAAAAAAAAACACTAAAGGCCTACTGCAGCGTCGGTTCTTGGAACAAAATAAAAAAAATTGATTTCGTAATAGATAACATTATAGATAATGTTTATAACACGAAATAGTTTTCTAAACATGTATAAAAACTACTGGAATCGTCAATTTGATCAGAAACATATACACGAACGCAAATTTGTCTCAAGAACAATTGTTGACTTTTTTTAAACTAAACTTTGACTTCAAAATTCAAGATCGATATAAAGATTTGAGAGTTGAGATTTTGCAGATAGATTCAAAGAAAGATTTCTAACCTTTCTGCATTTTTAGATTTTGAAACTTTATTCGAAATTGAATTAAGAGAAAAAAAAATTGGAGCGTGCAGAGAAGAAGAAAAAAAAAATATCGCTGTGCTCTTTAATCCCATTGGATTTCCTTTTTATTTGATTTGCAATTATACATAATCATGTTGTAATAATAGAGATCGGTTGATAAAAAATGGAGAAAATGTCAACACAGGTTCACGAGTTGGGAGCAGGAAAGAAACAAAAAAAATAATAATAATAGAGATAAAGGATACAGAGGTCAAGCGTATAATATAGATCCCTACTGCTTTTTTTTAATTAATAATAATAATATATAATAACAATACTATTAATATCTAATAATATTAATAAAATTAATAATAATGATAAATATAATATTAATGATAATAATAATTGTAAAAATGATAATAATAATACCATACTAATTATGATAATATTAATATTTTATCGATAATAATAATATTAGTAATAATAATCTAATTTATGCATCCAATTTCATCTTTATATGATATAAAGTGATATTATGAATACAAATATTGATATTTGACGATACAAATAACATTACTACAACAACTATATTTGTATTTAAATTTAATTTATTAATATCATCTATTATTATGTAATATTTAATAATTATGTAATATGTATTGTAACATATACTGAATATTATATATTTATGCATTTTAATATAAATATATTATAATATTTATTTACATACTAATTATATTATACTTATGTATGTAATTATGAAAAATATAAATGTTTTATATATGTAAGTATTATATATATTTATTAAAATAGTACATTATTTCATCATAGATATATTATAAATTTCTACATATACATAATATAATAATTATGTATAAAATCATATATATATAGTTATATTTATGTATATATGTATACTACCATATATATAAAATCATGTTTTAAATGTTGAGTAGATGATTAATTATGTATATTAAACAATTAACTACAAAGTATAACATTGTACATTTAATATTTTGATAACGTTGGTAAAATATGTTTGAATCATTTATATACAATATACTATATATATTCAAAATGAAAATCTTTAGTTATTAAATGTTATCTTTTATAATAACAAAATTACTTAATAGTTCATTAATACTAATATAATTAGTTTTATATATAATTATTTATATTTACATTCTTAGTTACAATTAAAGGTTCGTGAATCGTCGGAAATAGTTAAAGGTCAAATGTTATCATGAAATAGTTCAAACATAATGAGACTCGGTTTAATAGACTTTGCTTATCGAGTCGAATCATATAAGATTATGTTTAAATTTGGTCGGAAATTCCCGGGTCATCACAGAAGGCAACCTAACCCACTCTCTGAATGTTTTGTCTCAACTATGGATGCGTACAACTAATTTACTAGTTAGAAAAAATTTGGCAGCATTTCCGCTAAACTCCCCAAATATGTCGTATTAAACGCATATTTGTAGGAGTAAAGGGAAAATTTGTACCAAAATTTTCGTAACTAGTAAATTCATTATACGCATCCACATCCTAAAAGAGACAAAACACACAGAAAGCAGTCCCAAAAAGGGAACCTTTCAAAGTTAATTTCTAATAAATTAACCTTAGACGGGTATTCTATAGAATTGATTAATTTCGAACTTAAGGTACAACTATTTCAAAATTAACCACTAAACCTAACAATGTTCATAAAACAATAAGCATAAACATAAACATAAACAATAACATTTATATTCATAAAACAATAATTTTCTAATTTACTAAATAAATATATACTTAATTTTCTAATTAAAAAAATACATAACTAAACATAATCAACATACATAACTAAACATAACTTAATTTTCAGTTTATATTAATTAAAAAAATATTAATTTTCAACATACATAACTAAACATAATCAACATACATAAGCAAATTAACCCCAAAATTTCGACATACATAAGCAAATTAACAAACTAAGCATGAAATTCATGAGCCAAAACATAATCATACACAACAATCTTCAAAACATAAGCCCAAAAATTCGGATTTAATAGAAATAACTCAAAGCACAAAACTTTATTTTTTTAAAAATAAATGAATAACATACCTTTGTTAGTGTTTTAGGAGTAAGATTAGGTTGGATTTGGTTCGAAAAAGCTCAAAATCGCCGGAAAGCTTTTAGAATTTGGAGTAATTTTTTTTTGATAAAGCAAAGAAGAGCCGACTGCTGCTGCACAGCTTTTCGTTAAATTATTTTTCCGGATGACTAATCTCGGACGACTTGTCATCTGGGAAAGTGATGGAGGGAAACGAAAAAATACGGCGCCAGTTTTTCGTGAATTATTTTAATATTTCATTCATGATTTTTAATTTATTTTTATTTATTAATAAAATCTATATAAATACTTAACTAATTAATTAAAAATTACTTAAAACTAATTTTTAAATTCTTAAATATTATTTTTAATTACTTTTAATTATAAAATTACTTAAAAATTATTTTTAATAACTTAAAAAATTACTTTTACTTACTTTTAAAATCTTTTATTACTTTTAAAATTACTTCTAATTACTTATATAATTAATTAAAATTTACTTTTAGTCACTTAAATATTTTTTTAATTACTTATAAATTATATAAATTAAATCCTAATTAAACCCTAATTAAATCCTAATATAACCATACTTAAACCCTAATTAAATCTTAAATAAACCCCTAAACCCTAATTAAACCCTAGCTAATTAAATCCTAATCAAACCCTAAACGATTCGGTCTGGCGGGAAACTTTAGGTGAGAAATCTTGGGCGGGAAAACGGATGGTGGATTTTGGGCGGAAAAATTCTTCTATATAATAACCCCACTAATCACAAGTCCAGAAGAAACTTTTGTTGTGAAATTTTGTCGAACTTGTGGTTCAAAGATGGTGGTCAAAACTTGCTTGACGGATGATTACCAGTACGGTCGACGATATTATGGTTGTGATGGTAGGTCCGGGTGCTTGATGCATGAGCGTTGTAGAAGGCGACAAATTTGGATTGATCCGCTCTGGCCTGATAGGGCGCTTGAAGTGATACCAGAATTGTTAAGGTCCAAAAGAGCTCTAGAACGTTCACTCAAAACTGCAAAGCGTCAATCAAAAATGTTGAAACTGATGTTAATTTCTAATTTTGTAGCATTTGTGTTGTGTTTCATTTTCAAGTAACTGATGTAATTTCTTTTGGAAGTATTGTGTTGTAGTTTGGAAGTATTGTGTTGTAGTTTGGAAGTTCCATTTAATGGTAGAAATATCTAATTAATATATGTGTTTCAGTTTCTAATTAATATATGTGATTCAGTTTCTAATTCAAGCTTCAACCCTAATTAAGAGGCTGTAGACGATGTGAACTCACTTAGAAACCTCAAAACGTTAATGATGTTAATGAAATACGATCTACAAGTCGTGATGTAAGAGATCAAGAAATACGAGATAGAAATATTCATGACAAACTTTGAAATAATCTCGCTTAAAGTGATACCAGAATTGTTAAGGTCCAATAGTTTATAGTTAAAAATTATGTGTTATATTATATGCCATAAACACTAAACACTATTTAAACTCTATTAATTATGCTCTATACCCTAAACCCTAACTAACCCCTAATTTAACCCTAATTTACATTCATCTACTACACTAACATCCGATAACGACGTTAATGATGTTAACGCATAGAGATTCTTTATTGATTAAAGCTGTGAAATAGAGATGCTTTATTTAAAGCTGTATTCAACAGAGATTCTTTATTGATCAAAGCAGTGAAACAGAGATGCTTTATTTAAAGCTGTATTCAACAGAGATTCTTTATTGATTAAAGCTGTGAAATAGAGATGCTTTATTTAAAGTTGTATTCAACGGAGATTCTTTATTGATCAAAGATGTGAAGTAGAGATGCTTTATTTAAAGCTGTATTTGACATAGATTCTTTATTGATTAAAGCTATTTTCAACACCCGTATCCTTCCTCTATAATACAACCCCTCAATTCTCAACAAATCACACCTCATACACATATTTCTTAATTTACTAAACTGTAATGACCCGGAATTTTCCGACCAAATTATACTTATGAGATTAATATATACATAAATTAAACCATACCAACATGATAAGCAATCCAAATTGTTGAGACTTGTGTTTTTGAAAAGAGTTTTACACAACGTTTGACCGTCCAATATGACCGATGATATCACGAACTATATAACATACGATAATTATACGTTTGTGTATATATATGTATTTATATATATTTAACATGATCTAAGGATGGTTTAACATCTCATTGTGTACTAATGACAATGAGTTATAAGTATATTTTGAAACTACTAACTTAAGTTTTCAAAACGATAACTATACGTAACATTCTTTGATATATATACTTATAATCTATAATGCTTATACATGTATCGTATATATAATGTATTTAATCACTTTTTAAGGACTTAAATACATAAAACAATATAAGTATATTCACAAAAGATAGCTATATTTGAATTCTCGTTCCGTTTCCTCAAGATTTCTATACGTATATCTAGGGTATATGTACCCGTATCATACCCAGCTTCTATGCGTATTTACTATTGGTATATACACATCAAATCAACATCCTAATTAACATTATTACTGCCCTAGATATGAGGTAACTAGAATTTGTCAAGTAGTATGAATTATTAGTAAGAAAACAAAATTAGGAATCCTTTTCTTTCTTTATAAACTAAAAACGTTTTTATAAATGAACACCATTTCTTCACTCCATTTTCTCATACCTACACCCTCATTTCTCTCTCAAAATACTCCTAACTTCATACTTGATCATCTCCAAGCATTTTCCCCATCATTTAGCTTCAATTACAAGCCTTAAACACCATAAGAAAACTCTTTCAAGAACATATCAAAATAACCACCCATTTGAAGAAGTTTACTTCCAACCTTTTGATCTAACTCCACCACTCTTTGATTCCAAGATTATTTCTTATCTTTTGCAGTAACTTTGTCCAAGTAACTTGAGGTAGTAACCTTGTTCATAATCTTATTCAATTCATATTCATATAGCTATCTTATTTTGTGGTATAAAATTTTAACAACAAGAACATAGTTTGAATGATTTCAAACTTGTTCGCAAACTAAATAGATCCTTCTAACTTGACTTTTAAAACACTTCAAGACCTGTAATATATCATAATGATATGCTAACCTAACAAGATATAACTTGGTTTTACAAAGAACATCTTAAAAACTGAATCTACGTCGTCGGAGTGCAACCGGGGGCTGTTTTGGGTTGGATAATTAAAAACCATCTTAAACTTTGAATTGGAAGTTCATGTTCTGGAAAAATGATATTTCTTATGAATATGTTAACACATAAAAATTTCATGGTTTAACTCAAAGTGTAAGTATTTTTAGAAAAATGATCATTAAATGTTGTTTTTATGATGGAAAATGATCACTTTCATAAGTTTCACCAAATTTTGACCTATAACCTATGATTTCGAATACAAACTAAGGTATTTTCAGTTCATATTCTTAAAATTTGACTCGATCCAAGGAAGTGGCAATTTGAACCAACAAAAATGGAGTTGTAATGAAGAAACTACGACTAAAACAAGATTGGGTATCCGAAGCTAGTTTAGCTACGAAAATATTTGGAGAAAAAGTAAATTAATCATATCTTTTCTAATTAATATGATATTTTATATATAATTACTTATGATTTGATTTTATATATTTCAGGACCACCCGTAAACAACACGAGAAGATTAATCATAAGACCTCATGATTGTACGCAACACGTCATTTGACAACACGGTACTTTATGTACGCAACACGTCATTTGACAACATGGTACCATGGGTCGAGATTAATTCTGATCAATACGAATACGATGGGGTCTTTATTTATTTTATTTAAGCAACTAATTGTGGACCACTAACATCGGACTGCTAACTACGGACTAAGAAAATATTAAAAGTATTAAAAGTATATATATATGTAACGATTACTTAAAAAGAAAATATGTTGATATATTATATATATGGTTAGGTTCGTGATATCTATCGGAGACCAAGTCGAATTAAATACCTTCAAGGCAGAAGTGAGTTTCATTTGCTCCCTTTTTAATTGCTTTTGCAATATATATATTTGGGCTGAGAATACGTGCGCTGCTTTTATAAATGTTTACAAAATAGACACAAGTACTTAAAAATATATTCTACATTGAGTTGTACCACTGACATATTTCCCTGTAGCTTGGTAACTACTATTTACATGGGTATTGTAAACGCGAATCCTGTTGATAGATCTATCGGGCCTGACAACCCCAACCGGACTGGACGACCAGTATTCAACGGTTGCACAGTACTTCGTTTTGGTGACTACACTTGGTACGGTGTAGTGAGATTTCATAATAAAGGGAATATGCGACGTTGATTAAATGTTAAGTATGGTTACCAAGTGCTCAACCACTTAGAATGCTTTAGATACACTTGCGAGTGTATTATGTTTATGATTATGAAATCTTGTGGTCTATTAACATATTGAAACGATTGTTATGATAAACCTATGAACTCACCAACCTTTTGGTTGACACTTTAAAGCATGTTTATTCTCAGGTACGAATTAAGTCTTCCGCTGTGCATTTGCTCAATATAAGGACATTACTTGGAGCCGATCATCGCAATGGGACCAAATGTTGATGACTTCGTCCAGGTGGATTAGGACGGGTCCTTTCAGTTGGTATCAGAGCGGTGGTCGTAGCGAACCAGGTCTTGCATTAGTGTGTCTAACTAGTAGTTGTTAGGATGCATTAATGAGTCTGGACTTCGACCGTGTCTACATGTCAAAAGTTTTGCTTATCATTTCTAGTCGGAAATCATCTGCTTATCATCCTTAGGAAATTACCTGCTTATCATTCATAAGTCTAGACACATTTTACTGCATTTACTGCATTGATAGTGTATAGACGAATTCTTATCTTAGCATATCTGTTATTGCGAACTTTGACTGATATCTTTTCAAAGATTCTCCGTAATTTACGGGATTTTGGTATTATATATACATATGTAAATTATGTATTGAAGAGTACCAAATCTAACTCCTATAATCTATTCCATACCAAAAATTCATTTTCCCCATTATACAAGATGGATTCCGCATCTAGTTCGAATTCTTCAGATTCCGACAGTTATGCCGATATGGATTTCCATTCGGGCTCCGAAAGCAGCGTCACCGGAATGGATCAACCAATTTCCCATCATCTATTCTGGATGAATTGGGGATGGGTTCGTAATATACTAAATCACTGGAGACAAGAAGAAGGGGATCCATTCCATCCACCAAATTGCCCTCTTGGCGATGAACCTGAAGCACTTACCGGCGAACCTATTCGAAACACCATTTTCTCTCTCAATTCTAGAGTATCTCGTCACGATTATATACTATCCCATATTACAAATCTTGTTCATTCGCTCGCTCCAACCGCCAATCATCCCGGTGTACTAGCAGAAGTTAACGAACTTCGCGCTCGCGTGACGGCTTTGGAGAACATGGTGCGAAGGTTGCAAACACCAGCAGCAGGACCATCAGCATAATCAGCACCACCATCAATAACATCAACAATACCATCATCACCACCAACAAACAACATCCGCATCACACGTCTCGACATCATAATCTGTCCCACAAACATCAACATCATACGCACCATAGATACCAAGGAGTACCAACAATAATGAACGATGAAGTATTGATCCATAACTTCATTGATATTCTGCGAAGAATATGTGGTTTCAAAAAGTTTTAGAGATTTCTTATTCTAGCTCAAACCGAAAAGCAAATGAGATTAATATCATATTAACTCATTAAATTCATGATTTCATCTGAAGAAAATATATATGTATATATGTTTTCATAATGATTGTAATTAAAAGTTCTTTTGTACAAAATATTAATGGTGAAATTTTTTTTTAACGGGTAGGTAATACCCGAGGAATAATTAGATTTCATCTTAATAAGTTACATTGTACATTCGTCGAAGCTGATTCAACAGTCATTTACTATCCTACTTACAACCACCGATATACGTATCTGTTCACCGCAGAATAACCATTTTCATTCAATTTCATATTTGGATTTTGACTTCTCAGAATCCAACAAGTGGCATATGAAGAAAACATATGACAAAATAAAATCTGTTAGAAACAAACAAATTAACTATGAAAAATTTTGTTAAGAATCCACGCTAACTGTTCCTAGCTAACTGATTACATTTTATTTATCGCAGTTTATTTATCGCAATTTAATTATCGCACTTTTATTTATCGTCATTTAATTTCTGTAATTATTTTACGCACTTTAAATATCGGGACACGTATACAATGTTTTGACATATCATATCGACGCATCTATATATATTATTTGGAATCACCATAGACACTCTATATGCAGTAATGATCGAGTTCTCTATATAGGGCTGAGGTTGATTCTACAATAATATATATAGTTTGAGTTGTGATCGAGTCTGAGAAGTATACGGGCCACGACACGTATTAATTAATTCGTATATTATATATTAAACTATTTATAATTTTTGGACTGTTACTGTGGACTATCGACTGTGGACTAATGACATTGGACAATTAAAATGAATTAAAATATTGATTATAACATATGAAACTAAACATTTCTTCAAGATTGCCACTTGATTTCATCTTAAACCTCATTGTATCTCGACGATTACAATCAGCGTTCAAATCTATCATGATTCTTAAAAACACCTCAATCGAGAGGATAAACCAACCGCACTTCATCTACGGAAGAAAAGATTGATGCATATAGTTATGCACCTGAAAAACCCTCGGAAACTGAGTAAACGTTTGACACGTATCTGTTCTAGTTCCTTTGACATTGTTATTACCGAAGATCGTTTTGCAATCCCTTTCCAAAGTAGCTAATTTTGTCACAGCTCCAGCAAGTCAACTCTGACTTTTCATCCGAAACAACTTTATTATAACCGCGATATATATGCGTACTCTTTATTGTTACTGGGGAACCTTTTATATTCCACAATATTACCATCAGCGATTAATCATTCTAAAAACACAATTCTCCTGAAACTACCTCGGTTTGATAACCGATGACCCAGATCAGTTAACTTTGAAAATGCTGACGAAGCAGCATGTTGTAGATGATCTTAATGGCCAAAAGTTTGATGATAAAGAAAGGAGTGTTAGGAACGCTCGATAGAAAATTTAGTACCGAAAAGCGGATTATGTGAAACTATGAAGAAAGCCGTGGACAAATCACAAAGAATAAGTTTGCCTTCAAAGAATCCAAATGATTCTGTGCCTGCTGAAATCGTTAGCAAACATCTTATTTCTCATTCTAAACCTTCACAGACAAATCTTCTTCATCATCCATTGATATTAGAAATTCTAAGATATTCTCGTATGTTCTATTATAAATATCCTCCATATTTCTGGCGATATTTTCACAACTATTCTTATCTGAGATCATTTATCTCTCCGTAATATCTGCAACATAAAATAAACTGTGCTAGTTTCTAAATTCTGAAACCTTCGAGTTTAAAATATGAATGTTTTGAAGTAGTGTTGGGAACTGAAGCATGGATTAGTATAATATAATGACACTTGATCAACGTCATTATATTACAGTAAGTCATGCTAAGTTTCTAATGAAGCCTGATGATTCACAGTACCGTCATCATGTGCCATTTACACGACTCTTACATTCTATCTAATCTCTAAACATATCAAGAGAATATTTTTCTGGATGACTCGGTCTTCTCCAGGGTATTCTGGTAATTTAACAAATCAAAATCGTTCTATTACCATTTTCTTCTTAGAGCATTAGCTATATTCATTCTGAATTTCATATCTACGAATTCCGGACCATTACTCGCTTGACTCGAAGTCGGGAAGAGAAAACGAAAGCATGAAGCTCCGAAAAATAATGAAGAATATAAACTTCGATAATAACCCTGAAATTACAAATCGTGTATATCGATGCAGATAGCAATATAGAGACACGGGAGAATTAGAAACACTATAAACACAAGAGTATAGTAGAAGTAAATAGATTCTTCTGGTGGTAGATGAAAAAGAAAAATGACAGATATAAAAGTTAGGAGTATATCAAGAATCAGGACTGGATGGAGCATATTGATGAATGCTTTAAAGTAAGAATCAAGGGAGAAAGAATAGAAGGTGTGAGTCGTGGAAAATAAGGAAATGAAGAGGTGAATTTATAGTGAAATATCCGACAGAGCAATCGAAACATATTATTGCATATAATCAAAGAAGATCCTGATTTCCTTAATCACCAAAGAACCAAATCTTATTACGTAAGATTCTATTTAAATCCCTTAAATCCCGAAAATCAATCATAACTACGTCATCAGTTAAGACGGATATATTTTACTCATCTCACTCTTTTACGATAGTCTCATTTATATTCTTCGCATAATCGAATCGTTTTATCTACATTACTCAATGATGATAAAACTCTATTATCACCTTATATTTGTCATGAAAACCTTCTTATTGTTATCCATAACAACCTCTATCAAATTTCGGGGACGAAATTTCTTTAACGGGTAGGTACTGTAATGACCCGGAATTTTCCGACCAAATTATACTTATGAGATTAATATTTACATAAATTAAACCATACCAACATGATAAGCAATCCAAATTGTTGAGACTTGTGTTTTTGAAAAGAGTTTTACACAACGTTTGACCGTCCAATATGACAGATGATATCACGAACTATATAACATACGATAATTATACGTTTGTGTATATATATGTATTTATATATATTTAACATGATCTAAGGATGGTTTAACATCTCATTGTGTACTAATGACAATGAGTTATAAGTATATTTTGAAACTACTAACTTAAGTTTTCAAAACGATAACTATACGTAACATTCTTTGATATATATACTTATAATCTATAATGCTTATACATGTATCGTATATATAATGTATTTAATCACTTTTTAAGGACTTAAATACATAAAACAATATAAGTATATTCACAAAAGATAGCTATATTTGAATTCTCGTTCCGTTTCCTCAAGATTTCTATACGTATATCCAGTGTTGTAAAAGTCGTCCGACTTGACCGATGCGTCGTTTTTTTGGGCTCTCCGTCCCGTTTTTCTAAAAACGACTCAAAAGACGGTCAAAGCTAAAATTTCAGTCAAAGTCTGTCAAACACGGTCAAAGTTGGTCAAAAACAGTCAAAATCAGTCAAATTTTCGTCATGATCTGATATGTTTTGAAAATTAGGGTTTGTTTTGATTTTTTGGGCCACTCTTTTCTCTGTGTCCTTACTGATTGTGTACTCGGTAACATTAATTAAGTTTGAAGTTCGATTGTTTTTAAATTCAAGTTCTTATTTAAGAAATTTATGGTACATAATCAACTATTATATATATATAAATATATATTTAAGAAATTATTAATAAAGTCAACGTTGGTCAACGACCGATGCGTCACCGACGCGTCACCGACTAAGCCGACGCGTCCATTTTAGGTCTAGACCGATGCGTCCCCGACTCGTAACTTTTACAACCTTGCGTATATCTAGGGTATATGTACCCGTATCATACCCAGCTTCTATACGTATTTACTATTGGTATATACACATCAAATCAACATCCTAATCAACATTATTACTGCCCTAGATATGAGGTAACTAGAATTTGTCAAGTAGTATGAATTATTAGTAAGAAAACAAAATTAGGAATCCTTTTCTTTCTTTATAAACTAAAAATGTTTTTATAAATGAACACCATTTCTTCACTCCATTTTCTCATACCTACACCCTCATTTCTCTCTCAAAATACTCCTAACTTTATACTTGATCATCTCCAAGCATTTTTCCCATCATTTAGCTTCAATTACAAGCCTTAAACACCATAAGAAAACTCTTTCAAGAAAATATCAAAATAACCACCCATTTGAAGAAGTTTACTTCCAACCTTTTGATCTAACTCCACCACTCTTTGATTCCAAGATTATTTCTTATCTTTTGCAGTAACTTTGTCCAAGTAACTTGAGGTAGTAACCTTGTTCATAATCTTATTCAATTCATATTCATATAGCTATCTTATTTTGTGGTATAAAATTTTAACAACAAGAACATAGTTTGAATGATTTCAAACTTGTTCGCAAACTAAATAGATCCTTCTAACTTGACTTTTAAAACACTTCAAGACCTGTAATATATCATAATGATATGCTAACCTAACAAGATATAACTTGGTTTTACAAAGAACATCTTAAAAACTGAATCTACGTCGCCTGAGTGCAACCGGGGGCTGTTTTGGGTTGGATAATTAAAAACCATCTTGAACTTTGAATTGGAAGTTCATGTTCTGGAAAAATGATATTTCTTATGAATATGTTAACACATAAATATTTCATGGTTTAACTCAAAGTGTAAGTATTTTTAGAAAAATGATCATTAAATGTTGTTTTTATGATGGAAAATGATCACTTTCATAAGTTTCACCAAAGTTTGACCTATAACCTATGATTTCGAATACAAACTAAGGTATTTTCAGTTCATATTCTTAAAATTTGACTCGATCCAAGGAAGTGGCAATTTGAACCAACAAAAACGGAGTTGTAATGAAGAAACTACGACTAAAACAAGATTGGGTATCCGAAGCTAGTTTAGCTACGAAAATATTTGGAGAAAAAGTAAATTAATCATATCTTTTCTAATTAATATGATATTTTATATATAATTAATTATGATTTGATTTTATATATTTCAGGACCACCCTTAAACAACACGAGAAGATTAATCATAAGACCTCATGATTGTACGCAACACGTCATTTGACAACACGGTACTTTATGTACGCAACACGTCATTTGACAACATGGTACCATGGGTCGAGATTAATTCTGATCAATACGAATACGATGGGGTCTTTATTTATTTTATTTAAGCAACTAATTGTGGACCACTAACATCGGACTGCTAACTACGGACTAAGAAAATATTAAAAGTATTAAAAGTATATATATATATATGTAACGATTACTTAAAAAGAAAATATGTTGATATATTATATATATGGTTAGGTTCGTGATATCTATCGGAGACCAAGTCGAATTAAATACCTTCAAGGCAGAAGTGAGTTTCATTTGCTCCCTTTTTAATTGCTTTTGCAATATATATATTTGGGCTGAGAATACGTGCGCTGCTTTTATAAATGTTTACAAAATAGACACAAGTACTTAAAAATATATTCTACGTTGAGTTGTACCACTGGCATATTTCTCTGTAGCTTGGTAACTACTATTTACATGGGTATTGTAAACGCGAATCCTGTTGATAGATCTATCGGGCCTGACAACCCCAACCGGACTGGACGACCAGTATTCAACGGTTGCACAGTACTTCGTTTTGGTGACTACACTTGGTACGGTGTAGTGAGATTTCATAATAAAGGGAATATGCGACGTTGATTAAATGTTAAGTATGGTTACCAAGTGCTCAACCACTTAGAATGCTTTAGATACACTTGCGAGTGTATTATGTTTATGATTATGAAATCACTGGTCTATTAACATATTGATATGATTGTTATGATAAACCTATGAACTCACCAACCTTTTGGTTGACACTTTAAAGCATGTTTATTCTCAGGTACGAATTAAGTCTTCCGCTGTGCATTTGCTCAATATAAGGACATTACTTGGACCCGATCATCGCAATGGGATCAAATGTTGATGACTTCGTCCAGGTGGATTAGGACGGGTCCTTTCATAAACTTCCCACATTCAAGTTCAAAATGAGTCAAATATCTGTTATGCTACAAGTTAACTACGGTGGTGAATTCGACCGAGAGGTCAAGAATTACTCTGGTGGTGAGCAACAGGAGTATTGTTTAAACGTTCGAAATTAGCAATTGTCCGATCTGCTAGCATTTCTCAAAGAAGACATACTTGTTGACCACAAACAAGTATGGTTTTTCAAGGAGTCCGACAAGCCAGCCACTCTTCTTGAAGAGGAAGAAGATTGAAATGAGCTTGTTGGTCGAGCAGTGACCCGTAATGAAACAATCAAGGTGTACATCAAATTCCGGGATGACAGCGAATACGTTGTGTATTCTGATGAAGATGACTATGTACCTTCCGGGCCACAATACGACATGGATGGCAAGTTCTATTTGGATGATTCGGATGACAAGTTCCCTTCGTATGATTCTGATGATTTTTAAATGTTTAAGCTGTATTCTCGTTGTGATTGTGTTAGTCATGTTTTGTTTAGCCATGTTTGTGTTTAGTTTCAACAAAAATGTAACCGTGTTTGGTGTTTTAATAAAAGTGATGTTAAAAAAATAATCTTTTATAATTAGTAGTAGTAATAATAATAATAATAATAATAATAATAATAATAATAATAATAATAATAATAATAATAATAATAATAATAACAACAACAACAATACACCATTACAATACACCGACACATAACACCGTTACAATACATCGACACGTAACACTGTTAAATAACAACGTTACATTACACCGTTACATAACAACATTACATAACACCGTTACATAACAACGTTACATAACACCGTTACATAACAACGTTACATAACACCGTTACGTACACCGACACATAAACACTGTTACGTACACCGACACATAAACACCGTTACATTAGGGCTGGAAATATTTGGACGGGAAACATTTGTGCGGGAATTCTTGGTAGCAGTTTGTGTCTACTTAAAGAGTAGCCATACACACTCTTTTCATCCATATCTACCCATTCAAGTCTCTCTATCTCTATCTCTACAATCATACTATGAATCAACCAACAAATAATAGACCTATTAGTGAAGGTCGAGAAGTCAATCTACAAGATTTTCCAGAGATCGACCATGAATTCAGAAGAATGGGTTGGCTTCCTTTCCTTTTGCTTGATAAGTTCTTTTTTCCTGCACTCGTGCATCAATTATATTCCAACTTTGAATTCACTAATGAACAATTAGTGAGGTTTCAAATCTATGACTGGCAACACGAGTATACTCTTGAACAATTTGGTATGCTATTGGGCGTACCATTTGAAGGTAAAAATATCTTTTTTCCCAGTGAAGACCTCGAAGCTCTTCCTCAGGATATTCCAAAATATGACATGACCATACTTGTGTGTCATACTACGGTTCCATTTAGAACCGTAGAACGTTAAGGCATCCTTGACAAATATCTTCGTCCGAGAAATATTGCTATAAGAAATGCAATTATTAGGAGTAACATGTACCACCGCGAACCAAATGTCACTCAATTGTCAATGACTGAAGCATGTCTTCACTGGTGCATAACTCACAACATCCAAGTAAATATTGCTCATTTGGCCGCTTCCCGAATGAATCAACTTCGTTATGCAGAAACAAGACCTCATCTTCCGTACGGAGCATTTCTGAACCGTGTATTTACTAGTATTGGTGTGGTTGAAGGTCTGGTGGGACGACGTCCGATAACCACGTTACCTATCGACCGGTCCTTCAGTTCTGAAACATCAGCAGCATTGAGCTCATGTTCTGAAAGTTCGTCCACTAAATCAGATGCTCGTAGTCATCCTCGTCGTCATTATTAGTGTGTTTCAATACCAGTAACTTTGTAGTCATGTGCTTGAAGTGTGTTTAATTCAGTAAGTGTGTTTAATTTTAGTAAGTGTGTTTAATTTTAGTCGTGTGCTTGAAGGATATGTAGGACGACGTCTGATAAGTACTTTACCTATCGTTGAAGTGTGTTTAATTCGGTAACTTTGTATTATATAAATTTAATGTGTGTCGTTTGTTGTGTTTAATTCAAAAAAATCCGTTTGTCTACTTAAATATTGCTCTTTATATATAATAATCGATTTATCTACTTAAAATTCGTTTTCATTAAAAAAAAAATGACAGCAGCATAACAATTTCATTCAACATAACTAATAAAAATGATACAAATTAATAATACACAAATAAAAACGATACAAATAATACTCAAATAAAAACGATACAAATACAAACGATACATAAATACAAACGATACAAATAATACCCAAGTTAACTAACTAACTTAACGGAAAGTTAAAAAAGTTTTGTTGTCTTCCAAAAATAAATAAAGAGAAATGCGATCAGAACGCCAACTCAGGCTTTCTTTTATACCGTTTCACTGATCGTCGATACGAAGATATGTGGCAAACAATTCTGGAACACAGTCATCTTCATAAAACAAGACGTCTGTGTGTTCGAACGGAACATTTTCTTTCAAAAAGGTTAAAAGCTCCTCTAAACCAATGTCGCGAACGTCAATGTTTTTGAACGTAGCTTTTGAACCACGCGTATAATCATAAAGTTTTATTTCATTATGGAATTCACTTCTGTAATACACTTCGATTGAGACAATCATCGGCGAAAGGGTCACCATTTTGAGTTTGGAAGTATGATAATGGAGTTTAAGTGGATATATGGTGTTAGATATGTGTTGATGATGTAGTATAAGTATGCAGATCGATTAGTCGTCCATAAAGCCTTTCCAGATGGTGGAGTCTTGGATCTTGGATTCGGGAGCTTCATTTCATGCCTCACCCACTAGGAGTTTGAGGACAAATTTTTGATCGTATCAAGGTAAGGTTAGATTGGCAAACAATAAAAGGCTTGAAATTGAAGGTATAGGAGATGTTGTATTTAAGACTACTCTTGGTTTTAATTGGACTTTGAAAGACGTGAGGTTTATTCCTAAGTTGAAAAGGAAGCTTATCTCGTTGGTCAATTAGATGATGAAGGTAACGCGGTTAATTTTGAAAATCGTCAATGGAAGCTGGTTAAGGGTAGTAGGGTCGTGGCTCGTGGAAATAAAAGGGGAACACTATATATGGTTGAGGTGTTTGGTAAAGACACGATGGTTGCTACGATTGATGTTGGAAGTAATTCTACTCTATGGCACCAAAGGCTCAAGCATATGAGTGAAAAAGGTATGAAGATGCTTGTTTCGAGTGGGAGAATTCTGGATTTGAAGAAAGTGGTGTTTGGGTTTTGAGAACCATGTACGTATGGGAATCAAAAGAAGGCGACTTTCGGGAATCAGGGAATGCGCCCAAGTTGGAGAAATTGGATCTAGTTCATACGGATGTGTTTGGTTCAACGAATGTAGAATTGCACGGAGGTTCTCGCTATTATGTCACCTTCATTGATAACTCCACTCGAAAGGTATGAGTTTATTATCTTAAAGCTAAATTCGATGTATTTGATACTTTTGTGAAGTGGAAAGCTATGGTAGAGAATGAAAGTAACTAATAGGTGAAGTTCTTAAAGTCGGATAAGATGTTTTGGGTGGATGGCATTAATACGGCGACTTATTTGATTAATAGGGGCCCCTCAACAACATCGGGTTTCCGAATTCCCGAGGAAGAATGGCAAGGTAAAAAGGTGAGTTATGGTCATCTTAGAATCTTTGGGTGTAATGCATATGTGAAGACCAAGGATGCGGATAGAGACAGGCTTGAGGCTAAGTCTAAGAGATGTACTTTCATTGGTTACAGTTCAGATGAGATGGTTTATCGATGTTGTGATAATGAGGATAGACTAGTGATCCATTCTCCACTTCTCGTGATGTTACGTTTGATGAGGATTCGATTTATGGCAAACCGGAAACGGGGAGTACTAAAATGGATTATGTTACGTTTGAAGATCTTTCTATTGATAATCTTGCAGCTTCTAGTGGGAGTTCAGGTAACAATGAATTGTCGAATAATGGTGAGGCATCACAAAGTGCTAATGATGAACATGGTTCGAAAAGCGGTGATAGTTTCGAACATAGCGGGAGTTCTAGTGATGAGGAGGATGATAATGAAACCGGTCTAACCATACCGATTTCTCCTACACTAAGACGTTCTAATAGAGTGCCCAAGCCTAATTCTAGGTATTCTTCATCAACAAACTACTTGCTCTATACCGAGAATGGTTAACCCAAGAGTTACTTTAAGGCGAGACAATCAAAAGAATCCATACAATGCAAGCTTGCCATGAAAGAAGAGATGGGGAGAAGAATAAAACTTGGTCACTGGTGAAATATCCTCATGATAAAAGGGCATTGCAAAACAAATGGATGTATCCGATCAAGAATGAGTTGGATGGCAAGAAAAGGTACAAGACTCGGTTGGTGGTCATAGACTTTCAACAAAAGGAAGGAGTTGATTACAACGAGATTTTTTCACCGGTAGTTAAGATGACTACTATTCGGTTGGTACTTTTTATAGTTGCATCCGAAGACTTACATCCAGAAAAATTAGATGTGAAGACCGCATTCTTACACGGAGATCTTCATGAAGAGATCTATATGAAGCAACCCGAGGGCTTTGAGGTAAAGGGTAAAGGGAAGTGGGTTTGTAAGATAAAGAAAAGTTTGTATGGATTGAAGCAAGCTTCTCGGCAATGGTACTTGAAGTTTGTTGAGCTTATGAAGAAGATTGATTTCTTAAGATGTGAAGCCGATCATTGTTGCTACTTGAAGAAATTCAAGTCTTCTTATATCATCTTCTTATTGTATGTTTATGATATGTTTCTTACGGGTTCTAACATGTCTAAAATCAACAAGTTGAAGAGATTACTTTCCCATGAGTTCGAGATGAAATACCTTGGTGGTGCTAGGCAAATACTTGGGATGAGTATTGTGTGTGATCGTGTGAAAGGCACTCTATACTTGTCTCAAACTAAATACATTGAGAAAGTAATAGAGAGGTTCATCATGGAGGATTCAAAGGCTCGTTCTATGCCTTTGGGTATTTCAATAAGGTTATCGAAAAGTCAATCACCTAAAACGGAAGAAGACAAGGTGGAGATGGAGAAGGTTCCATATGCATCGGTCGTGGGTAGTGTTACGTATGCCATGGTTTGTACGAGACCGGATATTACCCATTCAGTGGGAGCATTAAGCCACTATATGTCTAATCCGGGGAAAGAGCATTGAGAAGCGGTCAAGTGGTTGCTTCGTTACTTGAAAGGTACTTCTAATATGGGGTTGTGTTTCACTAAAAACAATGTCATACTTAGAGGTTATGCGGATGCTAATTTTGGTGGATGTGATGATTCGGGGAAAAGCACTATGGGTTATGTTTTTACATTAGGAAAGACGACGATTAGTTGGATGTATCGACGATAAAGAAGTATTGCTTTATCAACAATGGAAGCCGAATACATGGCTCTTGCAGAGGCTATTAAAGAGATTGTGTGGTTGAAGGACTTCTTGAGTGAGTTGAGTAAAAGATAAGACTATTGCATCTTGTATTGTGATAATCAATGTGCGGTTCATCTTAGGAAGAATCAGGTGTTTCATAGTCATACGAAACACATCAAGTTGAGGTATCATTTTATTCAACAACACATAAAAGATGGTACTTTAATATTGAAGAAAGTACTTGGTTTGAAGAATCCCGCGGATATGCTTACTAAGGTGGTGACGACGGACAAGTTGAGGTTTTTGTAACGACCCGACTTTTTCTACTTATATTTTTGTGCTCTATACTTTCACGAAACTGCGTATTTGTGCATACTGAGCTAGTTTATGCTCTGAGATCTTATTTCATGATTAATTACTTTCGTTAATACCTTACAACGTGCTATTAAGTGCTTAATCACTTAACTTGATCCTCGAATGCTTTTATGACCGTTAGTGTCACTTGACGTTTAAAGCGAGCTACGTACTTGGTACACGTTTAACTTTTGTCATAATTGGAATATTATGACTACGTAATACTAATTGTTAATTTCTAATGACAATTACTTGGCTTATTGGTTGCTTAATTACGCTTAGTAATTTACTAATGCACACTAGTTAGTCTTATTGGACTTTTTACCTTAATGGACTTAAGCCCACCCTACTCTAGTTAATGGACTCTTAAATTAGCTCAACTTTAATAAGTTTATGACCCATATAAATGTAAGACAAAAACTCATTAATATGAGCCAACATACTAGGATTTTTGTTAACCATTACTAAACATGTTGCATGGGATCCCAACAATAAGCACCACCTTTAGACCACCACCATACAAAAAGCAAAAAGTTGTCCCCTTGTCCCCCTCATACAACCTACCGCCTCCATCACCCTCCCCACTATAGATACCAAGCTTATTCACCCATTTTACACTTGATTTCATTCTCATTTTATACACTTACTCTCTAATTTTATCTCTAGACTTTCTCACACTAAAAATTGTAAGTTTAAATTTTCTTCTTCTTCTTCTCTTCTTCTACACGACATCATCATCATCATTAAAGGATCAAGCTTTTTAGCTTCTTGATCTTGTTATATCTTGAAGATTCAAACTTTGATTTAAATCCTTTAAGAACATGGAAGATTCAAGCTTTCTAGCTTTGAATCTTCATTACTTTTGTTGGTTAAGTTTTCTAGCTTATGATCTCTTTATTTTGTTAAAAAGATCAAAACTTGTGTTTATGATCTTCATGAAACTTGAAGATCTAGCCTTTTGCTTTAAGGATCTTCAAGAACATTAAAGATCCAACCTTTCTAGCTTAGGGTTTCATTATTTTGTTTAGATCTAAGCTTTTTAAATTTATGATCTCATTACTTTTACTAGATCTTAGCTTTCTAGCTTATGGTCTCATTAATCTTGTAAAAATCCAAGCTTTCTAGCTTAGGGTTTCTTAATACTTGAGATCTAAGTTATTATTGTAGATCTCACTTACTTGGAACCTTTTTATAATTTTTATGGTGATAAAAATTAATTCTTCATCATCTCATATGATGAAGATGCATAAACTTGTGTCAAAAGGACAAAGGTTGAAGCTTTATTGTGTTTATGCAATAAAGAGACAACCTTGATGTTCAGAACTTGTAGAATGTTAGATTTTACTCTTAGTTGTGTGTTGATGGTTAAAACTTGGTCATAATGATGCTAAAATATCAAAGAGTTGTACACTTGAAGCTTATACGCATCAAGGATGAGAACCGTGATGAGCATCAAGCACAAAGAAACCCACTGGAGCACTTGTTTACTATTTTTTGAGGTCTGATCAGACACCTCAGACTTCTGGAAAGATGATTTTCAGATAGTTCGTTTCGAGTAGATGACTTTTCGTTCAAGACTCGCCTAAATCCGATATACGGTTTAGGATTTATAGCCTTCCGAAAATCACTACGCCCTTGTAATGACGTGCTGAAAAGTCTGACCTACTCGCGCTTGAACAGTCACCACGGTCAAACGACATCGAGTTAGGATCTGAAAATTGTACATACATACGAGGACTCACATGTGGAGCCTTGGCCACTGACCACGCATCTTTTCGGTTTGTATATAGGTCTTAGCAGCTGTCCGAATTCAGCCTTTTGTTTCGATCTCTATTCTTGTTGAAAACTTACTTTAGCTTTTACGAATGATGATGATGATACTTAAGACTTAATTTATTCACTTTTAAATTTTTGAGGACAATATACTGACTTAGTGACCTTTGACTTAGGTTGACGACCTTTCGGACCGACTTACTACTTGCATACTTTTCATATCAACTTTTACTGCTTATTCACTGTGAGTTATAGCTTCCTTTTTACTTTAACTATTTTTTGGACTGAGAATACATGCGTTTTTTATGTTTTACATACTAGACACGAGTACTTAAAATTTATATATGTGTGGGTGACAAAACGGCACAAAGATTCCCCTTAGCTCGATAACGTTTAGTCATTGGTTTATGAACCGGTGAACGCGAATCTTAGATATGGATACATAGGGTTTGACATCCCCACTCGGGCTAGTCGCGCTAGCATTCTACGGGTGTTTAATACTTCGTAAATGGACGCACTCGCCAAGTGTACTTTTAGGGGGTAATATTACATTAAGTTAGTTACCGGGTGCCCACGAATAAGCATATACTTTATCATACTGATTTGAAATACTGATTTAAAACGCTGGTTGAAGCACTGAAATCTCGTGGTCTACATTACATTACTGATTACAAAAAAAAACTATAGCTCACTAACATTCGTGTTGACTTTTTAAGCATTTATTTCTCAGGTGCTTAGACGTTGTTGCTTCCGCTGTTAGACTTGCTGTTATAGTCTTGGTGTTATAGACTTTCTGTTACAGACTCGCTGCGTTAGACTTCCGCTGCATTAGTTAGAGATGTCTCAGTCATGGAACTTTTACTTTGCATTCACAACTTATGTTACATTTGAACAATGGCTTTGTAATGACCTTTGTGTCACGCACTTATGTTAATGCTTTCTATTCGTAGAAGCACGTTATCTTTGTAAAACATTTGATGTTGGTAAAGACGTCACCTTTTCATGAATGCAAAACTTGTTTTAAAACATCATGTAGTATTGTACCGTGTAATGGACCTGTTGTTGATGATCCATACACGTTGATTTTGTACGGGGCGTCACATTTGGTATCAGAGCATTGGTTATAGGGAATTAGGTTGCATTAGTGAGTCTTGACTAAGTTGAGTAGGATTGGCTAATAGGACTAATCTACAACTTGCTCGTTTACTTATTTCTGCGGAACTGCTGCATGCTACTGCTTACTTTTACTGCTATGTGAACTTGCTGCATGCTACTGCTTACTTTTACTGCTATGATCTTACTGTATGCTACTGCTTATTCTCGCTACGACATGCTACTATCTACTTTTTGCATGTTACTTCTGTTTGATACTGTTATTATTGCCATGCTATGTACTGCTGTAGACAATCTAGGCTGCTGTAGTTATTATGCCTGATTTCGTTCTTGCTACATGTCTGCTATCCGCTGTACCGACTTGGAAAATTTATCTTTCCTAGTTCAAATGTTTTTCTGAACCCTTTTCCCACTTGCCTAACTAGTAATGTAATCCACCTATTACTACCGTTCCGCCGTTCCAGAAATCGAAACATTACTTCACACAATCTAGGAAGAGTACCCCTCGGATTACAAGCCACTAAAGTTGATCCTCGGAGGAGGAGATATGTAAGGACTTGTCAGAGTAACCGCACCTCGCCCCACCCCCGAGCTTACCCTAATTAGCCACGCACAATGTATGAACGTTAGAAGGTTGTTCAGTTTCTACAAAGTTGACCCGTATCCCGTACGCTTTCATGACCGTCACTTATCTCTTTCATTCTTCACCACTACTCGATGATCTAACGACACTTCTGGACTTAGGTCCCTAACACTCTTAGGCATTGGAGAAGTCGGGAAGGCATCTCCTTTCATAAGGTCAGAGTGTCTTCTACTGATGCTCAGCCATACCTGAAGATTTGGGAGTCACCGCAAGACATATCATATTACTACTTGCTACACGTACAACCCAACACGAGACCCAGATTGAATATCTGGAAACCTAACGACATTACCTGAACCCGAACATTTTGAAGAAATTTCAGGATATTTAGGCATTGATGTATGACCTATGGAACCTACGCACCCACACCGAGAAACTGTGAGATTAGTTATGTAGATTTTGTTTTGAGATAGCATAGATAAAGCACCGTTAGATGAAATTGAGTAGAACTTGAAGTGATCACGTTACAATGACCATATGGAGTGATATTGGAATGAACGTACGATCTAGTACAATATAATGACGCTAGGCCAGCGTGATTACATTGAAGTAGATCATGCAGAAGTCCCAATGATACTACATAAGGAATATGAGGTGATTCAAAGAAAATTTTGGTAGGAACCACTTGAGTATACGCATTACGGTCTGTTAGAGGTAGGGAAAGAATAACCACATAGCCCAGATACTGTACAAGGAGGGCCTTGATTGCAGAATTGATAACCTAAAAATTTGTTATAGATATAGACACCCTGGACACTTAAGGAAAAAGTTCTCAAATAAGAAAAAAATTTGGACTTACTTGCGGTAGAGCAATCGTTATCTCAGCTATGGAGACTCGCATGGATCCTGATTATAGTTAGGGTACGATTCGTCACAACGTTTTATTGTCTCCAAGTTGTTTAATACTAGAGTGATAGAAACCTTATATCTAAGGACCTTAGTGTTATGATTGATAAGCCATTAACAACCATGAGAGTTAAGTATTCTATAGGATAAGCAAATGGTAAGCTGGCAGAGATAGAGCAATAACTTGAGGTAGTACCTTAAAATTAACAGGTGTGTCATTTGGAGATGACCTCATGTCAACAAAACTTGGAAGTTTTAAAGTAGTAGTG
The DNA here is from genome assembly GCF_046630445.1 of Rutidosis leptorrhynchoides. NCBI lineage: Eukaryota > Viridiplantae > Streptophyta > Magnoliopsida > Asterales > Asteraceae > Rutidosis > Rutidosis leptorrhynchoides. The sequence continues at coordinate 343,048,197 of NC_092338.1, read as the reverse complement.
GAAAGGACTAGTTACCTATGCACAAGCAGATGTTATTTGAGAAGATTGATAGAATTTTTCACGGTAGTACAATAAGATTTTGTTGGAATGAACCTTAAGACTAACCTAACACCCATCAATTTGAGAAGCTTGATGCAATAGTTGGAATGGACTTTAGGATTAACATAATACTCATCAAGTTAGGAAGCTTTGATGAAATAGTTGAAACAGACTGGCTTGCAAGGATGAAAGCGAAAGTTATTTGTGCGGTCCTCACGAGATTTATGGACAAATGAAAGTAATAAAATTTTTCTGTCACTTATGCGATTTATAAAATCATATATGTATAGTTAATAAATTTACCCTTACTTATTTCGGGTTAGTACATACTAAGTTATACCTTCAAATTATTTAAAAATTGCTCCTTTATTGAGTTGTTTAACTTAAGTCAAATAGTTTTGTGCAAAATGGTACACGCTGTACATACTTCTAAATTTACTAAGAACTTCGTTCCGTTTATGTTGTCACATCAAACGTTTAAAGGTTTTTCAAAACTTCCTTGGTTGATTTTACTAAAGGTTTTTGTATTAGTCTACACCATGTACGGATCACACTTCTTCTTGTCTTCCGTTTAGGGATGAAGCTTATCATAAAAATCTTTGTTAAAAACTCTTGAGCCACTTTGGATGGCAGTTTTATAAAATTTGTTAGGAAGTCTTTGCGCTCATAAAATATTCCTTTTAAGGTTAGACATGGCAAAAACGCAGGCCGATAAATCAGTTTTATGAGGTAAACTCAGTGGTCACCCCATTGTAGGAAAGGCACTAGGTGGGTTTCTACTCTCAATATATCACGACTAATCGCAACACCCTCGTAAACACCATTTCTATGATCCAGTATGTTGAGGTACAAGAAATCATTTTTGAGATTCTTTTCACTTGGAGTAAACCATTCTTTATGACCAAGGGTTCACGTATCTTCTCATCTGCGCATCCCCTTAAGTGTAAGGATAAATTCAGATCAACTCGCTCGTTGTATGAAGAGTTCACTCTCATTCAAAGATCACATCATCCGTACGATTCTCTTTCGGAAATGTAATGTAAATGACGTTAAAAATCTATGAATCTTGTTATCCTCTTGGAAGGGACTGCTTAAAACATCTATGACACTGATGTGGTTACTCTATATATTTCTTCCTCCGTTAGTGGCAACTATGGTCTCCTTCTGAAATTAAGGGATTAGTAAAATCTGTGGCTAACACCGTCCATACATCAATTCGTATGGTTGTGATCACCATGTTTTCCATTCTATCGGTCAGCTTTATATTGCGACATAAGCGCTCAATGTATTAAATGAGTTTGGTAACATTCATGATGAATTTCATGTATCCAGCTTACTGAAGATTCCTGTAAGGCTAAAAACATCATCTTTTCTTTTGTAGGTATATATTCAGATGACATACTCATGTTAACAAGAAACGAAATCAATTTGTTGATCTTAAGGTCAAGAGACTTAATTAATGGCATATATTTATTCTTAATTTATACGCCCAAGTACCTTTCAAGGTAAATCGCTCACTTCTGAGCCCACGAGTCTCTCGGAACTTTGATACGCTCCTTCTTCTTCAAATTCGGTACCGTTGTTGGTCACTCCTCAAAATTTCGGGACGAAATTTTCTTTAACAGGTGGGAAATGTAACGACCTGACTTTTTCGACTTATATATTTGTGCTCTATACTTTCATGAAACTGCATATTTTTGCGTACTGAGCTAGTTTATGCTCTGAAATCTTATTTCATGATTAATTACTTTCGTTAATACCTTACAACATGCTATTAAGTGCTTAATCACTTAACTTTATCCTCGAATGCTTTTATGACCGTTAGTGTCACTTGACGTTTAAAGCGAGTTACGTACTTGGTACACGTTTAACTTTTGTCATAATTGGAATATTATGACTACGTAATTGATAATGCTAAAAATGAACATATATTTCATAGCATTATCCTTCAAAGAAGACAAGCTTTTAGTTGCAATTGTTCTATTTACAAGTGATATTCATTTAAATAATAAAAGGTGAAGACAAAAGACAGATTCGACGATTTTAAGACGCAAATGACCAAAAAGCTAAAATGTGCAAAATACAATTCAAGTGGTTCAATTTATTGATAAGAAACGTCTAAAAGTTACAAGAGTACGAACCGCGAAAAGCAAAGTACAAGATATTAAATTGTACGCAAGGACGTTTGAAAATCTGGAACCGGGACATGAACCAACTATCAACGCGCGACGCAACGGAGCTAAAATGACAAGTCAACTATGCACATGAATATAATATAATATATAAATAATTCTTAAAATTATATATATATTAAAAACCGTCGGCAAACTAGCAAACAAGTGAATGTGGTCTGATCCAGCTGGCCATGCGATCGCATGGCCTGGAAGAGCAATTTCCATGCGATCGCATGGCTGTAACAGTGTGGCCACATCTATAAATTGAAGCGTTTTTCGGACGAATGATGTACAAAATATAATTCAATCTCTCTCACTCTCTGATATATATTTATATTTATTTTATAATTTTAATTTTAATTTTAATTTAAGATTTATAATAATAAGGTTATAGTGGCGAATGCTTTAAGTTTGTAAGTCGAAATTCTGTCCGTGTAACACTATGCGATTAATACTCATTGTAAGATATGTTCAGCCTTTTTAATTAATGTCTCGTAGCTAATTTCATGACCCGTCCTAATCCATCTGGACGAATACATTACATTTGGTTACATCGCGAGGTACTTGACCTCTATATGATACATTTTAAAAACATTGCATTCGTTTTTAAAAGACAAACTTTCATTATATCGAAAGTTGACGGCATGCATACCATTTCATAACATATCCAAATATAATTGACTTATTAATAATCTTGATGAGTTCGACGACTCGAATGCAACGTCTTTTGAAATATGTCATGAATGACTCCAAATAATATCTCTAAAATGAGCAAATGCACAGCGGAAGATTTCTTTCATACCTGAGAATAAACATGCTTTCAAGTGTCAACCAAAAGGTTGGTGAGTTCATTAGTTTATCATAAACATTCATTTCCATCATTTTAATAGACCACAAGATTTTCATTTCTCATAAATATACGTCCCATGCATAGAGAAAAAAATAATCATTCATATGGTGAACACCTGGTAAACGACATTAATAAGATGCATATAAGAATATCCCCTATCATTCCGGGAAATCCTTCGGACATGATAAAAACAACATCGAAGTACTAAAGCATCCGGTACTTTGGATGGGGTTCGTTAGGCCCAATAGATCTATCTTTAGGATTCGCGTCAATTAGTAGATTGATTTACTAATTCTTAGGTTACCAAGCAAAAGGGGCATATTCGGCTTCAATCATTCACCCATATAATGTAGTTTCAATTACTTGTGTCTATTTCATAAAATATTTATAAAAATTTGCGCATGTATTCTCAGCCCAAAAATATAAAGGGTAAAAAGGCAAATGAAACTCACTATACTGTATTTTGTAGTAAAAATACATATGACGACATTGAACAATGTAGGATTGGCCTCAGATTCACGAACCTATATCATTGTATATAAGTTAAAATATATAATTGTAATCGAACAAGTTTATATATTATCTTAAATCGTATATTATACTTATTTAGTTTGTATATATATTCAAAATGTTTAATATCTATATATTTAATTATATTAATATATCTATATATGTGTGTGTGTATATATATATATATGATTAGTATTATATAAAAAAATATAATTAGTTTGTTATATATAAGTATTTATATAAATATTGTTATGATGTTTGATATGTAGGTATATAAACTATTACTATAATTATAATATATGAATTAAGTATATTTTAGGTAAGAATATAGTTATTTGTAACAAAATGATAGTTTTGATAATAATAACTTACTAATAATAATAACTTTCTTAATATCGATAATACTAATAACAATAACGAATTTGTTAAAATTGATACTTATGTTAATAATAATAATAAAACTAATAATTACAAAAATGATATTAATACTAATATTAGTGAAAAATAATAATAACGATACTTCTAAAAATGTTGATAATAATGATAATATTAATAATGTTAATAATATCAATGATGATAATAAAAATAATGATAATCCTTAATAATACTAGTAGTAGTAATAATAACTAATATTAACAATACTAGTAACAATAATAATAAGATTTGGTAGTAATAATCACACTATTAATAATAAGTGTTAATTAATAATAATAATAATTATTATATTACTACTAGTAATAAATAAAATCTAATTAATAATAATACAATTGATAATAATTTAATTATAACAAATAATAATAATAACCATAATAATAATAATAAATATAACATAATAAAAAGGAATCTACCTTCAAATAAGCTTTTTATAAAAAGAATGCCTCAAGCAAGGCTCGAACCCGCGACCTCCCGCTCACCCGCTAACACTCTTTACCTCTCCTCCGTTCCTGCTTTTACTGAGTAAAACCCGTTTTAATTTCTGTTATACTAAAACCATATTCATCTTTTTCATCACCAATTCAAATCGTCCAGGGAAACATCAAGTGAGTATTAAGTTTTTTTACTGTTAATCGAATTGTAAACAACCGATATGGGTGTTGAATTCCTTGAAAACGAAAAGAAAAAAAAATAAAAAATATTAAAACAGACCCCTGCCTGCTCGTCGTTGTTTAAGAGAAGAAGAAAAAATGATTTCCATATCAAGATCGTTTTGGACAATTTTCACAACACAAATTAGGCTTTAAATCATTCTTAAAAACTTTATATATCCTCAATTGAACTTAAAACATTCAAACAAATTCGAATTTTAGAAATTACAAATCAGTTGACTTTTGAATTCTAAGTTTGACTCTTCAAATTCGAACTTGATTTGACGAATTGAAACCTGAAATTTTGCATAAAGTTTGAGTAAAACATTCCTAACAAGACTTCATTAACAGAATTTAAAATACGATTCGATTTTAAGTTTTTGCTTTTTCAAAGTTCAAGAACATGAACTTAAAATCAAATTTCGAATTTAAGATAGTTTTGTACAAAACTTATAACATGAATTTGATAGTAAAACATATTTATAAACTTTCTGGATCCTTAATTGAACCAGAAACATCAATCAGACTTTGAATTTCACCAAGAACAAAACTGTTGACTTTTTACTCAAGAACTTTGACTCTAGAATACAAATTCGTTTTGAGGAATTGGATCGTAAAACTTTGCAGAAAGATTGAGTAAAATATTCCTAACACTTCTGCATTATTACATTTTGAAATAGTTTTCGAAATCGTACCATTGTATTTTGAGTTCTTGAGCAGAGACTAGCGACTAAATTTTTAATATATTTTCTGTTTTTAGTCACTCATAGCTGTACCAGTAATTATATAATTGATGAATTTGTTTGGTAATGTAAATGAAACAGACATGTAACAACTTCCGACAGAAACAAATTTTAAAAAGTTTGATTGAGAAATTTAAAAGGAATCGTACATTTTCTTGACTAATTACAGTTTATATAATTAAATTACTATTAATAATTAATATATACTATTAATAATAATAATAATAATAATAATAATAATAATTAATAATGATAAATAAATAGTGATACTAAAATTTATAAGAATGATAATAATTATATTATTAATAATGATAATACATTGTATCCTTTCAATTAATAATAACTATAAAAATAATAATAATATTAAAAATTATAATCTTAAGGTTAGTGTTAATTTAATAATAATAATAATTTTTTTTATAAAATAGATATAATAATAATAATATGATAATATTGATAATAACAATAATCATAATAATACTAGTAATATAACAATAATACTAATAATAATATATCAATATATATATATATATATATATATATATATATATATATATATATATATATATATATATATATATATATATATATATATCAACTTCCCTAGCTATATATTATCTATTGATAATAATAATACAATAATGTTGTTAATAACAATATTGATATTATATTAATTCCAATAATAATAATATAACAATTTATATATATATATATATATATATATATCAAATTTCTTATTAAATCTTTAATAATACTAATAATATTAATATTAATAATGATAATGAATGTAATAATAATAATATAACAACTATAATTAAACTTGTAATTACATTTAATATATTATTACTTCCATTTATTAATTATATCATATTATATAATATCGTATAATATCTAACATATAATATCATGTATTGAATATTTAATATATTATAACAAACATACAATTAATAAATATGTATGTCCATCATATATGTATCCCAACTACTACATATTTAATTATATTTTAAATATCGAGTAAATAAATATATCAATTATAAATAATCTCAGAGTATAATATTTGATATACTATAACAAGTTTTAGTTATTTTAAGTTATATTTCATAATAACTAAATTTCATATTATTTCATTAATATATTTAATTTATCATATACATTTATTTATATATAATTATTTATATTTCTGTTTACAATTAAAGGTTCGTGAATCGTCGAAAATAGTCACAGATTAATTGAATCCAAGTAAACAGTTCAAAAATTTTGAGACTCAGTTTAATAGACTTTTCTTATCGTGTCGAAATCATATTAAGATTAAGTTTAAATTTGGTCGGAAATTTTCGAGTCGTCACAGTACCAACCCGTTAAAGAAATTTCATCTCGAAATTTGATCAAGATGGTCATGGCTGACAATAAGTATGTTTTCATGACTCATATGAGTTGGAAATTAGAGATTTCATCATTAGTGAGTAATATGGATAAAACGGTTCATTTATGTTAAGAGTACGAGTGAAGTTATCGCAAAAGAGTGAAATGAGTAAATAAAGTTTCGTCTTAACTTTTGACGTAGTCTTGGTTGAATTCCGGAATTCAAGGGATTTAAAGAAAATCTTCGAATCTATAAAAGATTTGATTCTTCGGCGAGTAAGGAAATTATGTTCTCTATAATTAATTACGGTGACATGCTTTGATTGCTCTTTCTGATATTCGATTATAAATTTATCTTTTCCGTTCCATTAGTTTTCACCACTTCTATACTTAATTCCCAAATTTAAAAGATTGTGAAAATGCTTAATCCAGTTCTGATCCTTGTCCTTATCCTGACTATCGCCACAATCATTCTCCTTTTCCAACTCCCATTGGAGGAATCTTTTTTCTTCTACATCGCCCTTGGGGTGATACTATTCTTAATTATACCGTGTCTTTATATTGTTATTCGTATTAATATCCAGGGTTTGTAACCTCCGTGTTGTTATTGGGCTTTATATTTTCTCTTATATTTTGGAGCTTCATGCCCTATTTTCTTTTCTCGGCTTTAAGTCAAGCGAATAATGATCCAGAATTTGTAGATATGAATTTCGAAATGAACATACTTAATGTTCAAAGAAAAAACGGTAATAGCACGATCTTGATTAGTTAAATTACCAGAATTCAAGAGAAAAGATAGAACTATCAAGAAAATATGTTCTTGATATGTTTATAGATTAGACAGAATGTAAGAGTCGTGTAACATGACACATGATGACGTTATGGTCTGTGAATCATCATGTTTCATTAGAAACTCAGCATGACTTACGGTAATATAATCACGTTGATCAAGTGTCATTATATTATACTAACTCATGCATCAGTTCCCAACACTACTTCAGAATTCATTCATAGTTTATACTTAGATTTTACAGAAATTTCCAATATAATGAAACACAGAAAGCACGAAGAGGTATATAAATTCGGACGAGAATATTTATGAAAATATCCTCAAAAATATCGAAGATATTTATGATGATATTTTTGGGATCTCCAAGTTCGAAGGTTGATGAAGAAAAAATTTCCGCAAGATTTTAACATGACTTCAGAGCAAGATATTCTCTAAAGATTTCAACGGATCCAGATTTACTTGGATTCTTTGAATATAGGGTATAGTCCTTATATTTGTCCTTGGTCTCCTTCGTGGTTAGCTCAATCCATTTTCCAGTTCCAACTTTTTTGAGCTTTTCCAACATACTATTCTTTATCATCAAACTTTCGATGATTATGATCGTTTACGGTTGTCTACAGTTTCTGCTGCTTCATTCAGCTTTTTCAAAGTTCAAAGTATTTATTAGTAAGCTGGGTGCTTTTCAGAATTTCAGAATGGAAGGTCATAATTCTGAGGGATAGATGTTATATGTATACATATAACTGTTGCTGTAGACATGCTGCGATATCCGATATACTGATTGTTGATTCTCGGTAATTGGTATGGCAATTCTTGTTACAAGATGCAGATGAGTTCATGATAAGACTTCAATAGATAAATATAGTGATTTGTCGGAGAGATTTAAGCCAAGGAGCAACGAAGTTTCTGGTACGTCTGCTGGTAATATGGTGGCATATAAAAGGTTCCCCGGTAACAATAAAAGAGCACGCATATATATATATATATATATATATATATATATATATATATATATATATATATATATATATATATATATATATATATATATATATATATATATATATCAAGGTTATAATAAGGTTGTTTCGAACTAAAAGTCGAAGTTAATCTACTGGAGCTATGACAAAATTGACTAATTTGGAGAGGGATTGTAAAATTATTTTCGTAAATAACAACGCCAAAGGAGCTATCACAGATACTTGTTAACGTTTACTCAGTTTTCGAGAGTTTTTCTGGTGCATAACTATATGCATCAATCTTTTCTTCCGTAGATGAAGTGCGGTTGGTTCATCCTCTTGATTGAGGTATTTTCAAAAATCATGAAAGGTTTGAACGCAGATTGTAATCGTCAAGATACAAATGAGGTTTAAGATGAAATCAAGTGGCAAACTTGAAGAATTGTTTAGTTTCATATGTTATAATCAATATTTTGATTCATTTTAATTGTTCAATGTTGGTAGTCCTCAGTCGATAGTCCACAGTTAGCAATTCAATAATTCATATATAGGTTAATATATAATATTCAAATTAATTAATACGTATCGTGACCTGTATACATGTCTCAGACTCGATCACAACTCAAAGTATATATATTATTGTAGAATCAACCTCAACCCTGTATAGCTAACTCGATCATTACTGCATATAGAGTGTCTATGGTGATTCCAAATAATATATATAGATGCGTTGATATGATATGTCAAAACCTTATATACGTGTCCCGATATTTAAATGCGTAAATAACAGTATTTAAATGATGATAAATAAAGTGCGTAAAATAAATAACAGAAATTAAATGACGATAAATAAAATTGCGAGAATTAAAATTGCAATAATTAAATTGCGATAAATAAAATGTAATCAGTTAGCTAGGAACAGTTAGCTAGGAACAGTTAGTGTGGATTCTTAACAAAATTTCTCATAGTTAATTTTTTTGTTTCTAACAAATTTTATTTTGTCCAATGTTTTCTTCATTATGCCACTTGTTGGATTCTGATAGGTCAAAATCCAAATATGAAATTGAATGAAAATGATTATTCTGCGGTGAACGGATATGTATATCTGTGGGTGTAAGTAGGATAGTAAATGACTGTTGAATCAGATTTGAAAGAATGTACAGTGTAACTTATTAATGTGAAATCTAAATATTCCTCGGGTATTACCTACCCGTTAAAATATTTTCACCATTAACAGTTTGTACGAAAGAATTTTTAATTACAATCTTTGTGAAAATATACTTACATATATATTTTCTTCAGATGTAATCATGAATTTAATGAGTTAATATAGTATTAAACTCATTTGGTTTACCGTCAAAACTAGAATACATAATCTATAAAACATTAGAGATTACATAATCGTCATGAAGAACGAAGATAATTGATGTAGAACGATACGTATAGTGATGATTATACTCGAGGTACAGAATGAGATGTTGAGTCATGGATTGTTGATGATACTGGTGCTGTTACTGATGGTACTGTTGGTGTCGATGATGTTGCTGAAGCTGGTAAATTTTGCACCATATTCTCCAAATTGATTACTTGAGCGCGAAGTTCGTTGACTCCTTCCATTACTCCAGGATGATTGTCGGTCGAAATGAACGGATGAATAAGGTTTAGAATATTATATAGAATATAATCGTGATGAGCTACCCTAGAAATGAGGCCAAAAATGGTGTTTCGGATAGGTTCGCCGGTAAGTGCTTTAGGTTCATCATCAAGAGGTAAATTCGGTTGGTGAAAAGGATTGCCTTCTTCGCGTTTCCATTGATTTAATAGACTACGAACCCATCAGATGAATTAGGGATGGCTAATTGGTTGATTTATTCTAGTGACGCTGCTTCCAGAGCTTAGGTGAACGTCCATGTTGGAATAGCTGTCGGGTTCCGAAGAACTTGAACTAGTAACGAGTTCCATTTCGTACTATCGAATAAAGGATTTTTCGATATGAAATAATTTTTGGCTATCGGATGGTATTCTAATTACATAGAATATCTATATATATAGAACAAAAGATTTCGTAGATTACGGAGGAATTTTACGGAATATATCAGGCAAAGTTTATAGTAACAGATACGCTAAGATATGGATTAGTAGATACGCTAAGATATGAATTTTATCTATACACTGTCTATGCAATAGAGGCCGTAAGACGTGTCTAGACTTTAAGGATGATAAATAAATAATTTTTTGACACTAGATGATAAGCAAAACTTTTGACATGCAGACACGGTCGAAGTCCAGACTCACTAATGCATCTATACAACTATCAGTTAGACACACTAATGCAAGACCTGGTTCGCTAAGACCACCGCTCTGATACCAAATTTCATGACCCGTCCTAATCCATCTGGACGAATACATTATATTTGGTTACATCGCGAGGTACTTGACCTCTATATGATACATTTTACAAACATTGCATTCGTTTTTAAAAGACAAAATTTCATTACATCAAAAGTTGACGGCATGCATACCATTTCATAACATATCTAACTATAATTGACTTATTAATAATCTTGATGAACTCGATGACTCGAATGCAACGTCTTTTGAAATATGTCATGAATGACTCCAAATAATATCTCTAAAATGAGCAAATGCACAGCGGAAGATTTCTTTCATACCTGAGAATAAACATGTTTTCAAGTGTCAACCAAAAGGTTGGTAAGTTCATTAGTTTATCATAAACATTCATTTCCATTATTTAAATAGACCACAAGATTTTCATTTCTCATAAATATACGTCCCATGCATAGAGACAAAAATAATCATTCATATGGTGAACACCTGGTAACCGACATTAACAAGATACATATAAGAATATCCCCTATCATTCCGGGAAATCCTTCAGACATGATAAAAATAACATCGAAGTACTAAAGCATCCGGTACTTTGGATGAGGTTCGTTAGGCCCAATAGATCTATCTTTAGGATTCGCGTCAATTAGTAGATCGGTTTACTAATTCTTAGGTTACCAAGAAAAAGGGGCATATTCGACTTCGATCATTCACCCATATAATGTAGTTTCAATTACTTGTGTCTATTTCGTAAAACATTTATAAAAATTTGCGCATGTATTCTCAGCCCAAAAATATAAAGGGTAAAAATGCAAATGAAACTCACTATACTGTATTTTGTAGTAAAAATGCATATGACGACATTGAACAATGTAGGGTTGGCCTCGGATTCACGAATGATAATGCTAAAAACGAACATATATTTCATAGCATTATCTCTCAAGAAAGACAAGCTTTTAGTTGCAATTGTTCTATTTACAAGTAATATTCGTTTAAATAATAAAATGTGAAGACAAAAGACAGACTCGACGATTTGAAGACGCAAACGACCAAAAAGCTAAAAAGTACAAAGTACAATCAAAGTGGTTCAAATTATTGATGAGAAACGTCTCAAAATTACAAGAGTACAAGACGCAAAACGCAAAGTACAAGATATTAAATAGTACGCAAGGACGTTCGAAAATCCGGAACCGAGACATGAACCAACTTTCAGTGCGCAACGCAACGGACCAAAAATTACAAGTCAAATATGCATAAGAATATAATATAATATATATATAATTATATATATTATATATATATATATATTAAAAAAATACAGCAGCCCACGTTTAAATCAAGAGATGAGCTGTAATCCATACCTCCGCACTCGCGGAACTTTTGTGAATATCCGCACTCGCGGAGGTCTACTGTGAAATGTGGGGCTATAAAAGTCGCGCATTCTGATCGAATTTTTTACATCTTTTTCTATTTCCTACTCTATATACATAATATATGTATCAATTATCACTCCAAATATTAATCTCAATTTGTAATTTTAATTTTAAGTTAGTGATAATAATAAGGTTAGGTTAGTCGAATGTTTTAAGGTTTTGTAAGTCGAAACTCTGTCCGTGTACCTCTACGCTAATAACACCCACTGTAAGTTATGTTTAATTTTGTTGTTAAATTAATATCTCGTAGCTAAGTTATTATTATGCTTATTTAAATTGAAGTAATCATGATGTTGGGCTAAATATTAAAGACGGTGTAATTGGGCTTTGTACCATAATTGGGGTTTGGACAAAAGAACGACACTTGTGGAAATTAGACTATGGGCTATTAATGGGCTTTATATTTGTTTAATTAAATGATAGTTTGTTAATTTAATATAAAGATTTACAATTGGATGTACCGATAAATAACCATATACACTCGATCGGACACGATGGGAGGGATATTTATAAGTACTAATAATCGTTCATTTAACCGGACACGGGAATGAATTAATAGTTAATGGACTATTAAAATAGGGGTGAATTATATACAAGGACACTTGGTGTAATTATAGTTTAAGTCCCAAATTAGTTGGAATATTTGACTTCGGATATAAGGATAATTTGACGAGGACACTTGCACTTTATATTTATGACTGATGGACTGTTATGGACAAAAACCGGACGGACATATTGAATAATCCAAGACAAAGGACAATTAACCCATGGTAATAAACTAAAATCAACACGTCAAACATCATGATTACGGAAGTTTAAATAAGCATAATTTATATATTTCATATTTAATTTCACTTTTAATTATCGCAGTTTAATTTATTGTCATTTTATTTATCGTACCTTTTAATTATCGCAAATTTTATTTTATCACACTTTTATTTATCTCAATTTCATTATCGTTATTTACTTTACGCTTTAAATTAAGTTATATTTATTTTTAATATTTTACATTAGGTTTTAACTGCGACTAAAGTTTTAAAATCGACAAACCGGTCATTAAACGGTAAAAACCCCCCTTTTATAATAATAATTTTAATATATATATTTATTTACAAATATAGTTTTAAAAATATAGCGTTAAACTTGGCGAGTTCCCTGTTGACGAACCGGACTTACTAAAAACTACACTACTGTACGATTAGGTACACTGCCTATAAGTGTTGTAGCAAGGTTTAGGTATATCCACTCTATAAATAAATAAATAACTTGTGTAAAATTGTAGTATTTAATAGTATTTCCTTGTAAAAATATTATAGTATTTAGTACCCCTTCGCTTTAACATCAAGCATTTTTGGCGCCGCTGCCGGGGAACAACACTTAACGCCGAAGCAAGACCATATTAAAAAAAAAAATTAGTTTTTACGTTATTTTTGTAAAAATATATTTACATAAGTTTTAAATATCAAAAATATAAAAACATAAAAACTATATATCTTTACGTCTCTAAAAAAGTATTTTTAGTTATAAAATACTAATAAGTGATTTTTATTTAAAATATAAGTTTTAGTTATATTATAAAACATTTTCTATAAAATAAAAACAGAAAATTAAAAAACAAAACATAAAAAGTAAAAAAAAAATATATATAAAACCACTGAACCTGCATAAAAATGACCTGCACCTCATCTGAATCTGTTGCATCCGCACTCGCGGTACTTTTTGCCAGTTGGCATCCGCACTCGCGGAGGTATCTGACAGGTCACACATTGCAGCATTAATTACGAAATTAGGGTTATTTAATTAATTATTATTATTAATTAGTGTTTAATTAAAATATTAATTACTTTTAGTTAATTAAATTTGTATTTTTAGGTTTTAATTAGTTTTATTACTTATAAAATTAATACTTTTATAAAATATTAATTTAAAAATAATATTTTTATAAAAATTGTATTTTTACAACTTTAAGTTTTATTTTTAAAATTTCTTGCCTTTTTAATCGTTTATTCGTAATATTTATATTTTTCGCTCGTAATTAGTTTTAAGTCATAGTTTTTGCCATAGTTATTTTTATTTCTAGATTTTTAGGCTTTGCCGTAAAATCCCTTAAGTGCTTTTTCTTTAGACTAAGAATTAAGTGCTTTAGAATTTTGCGACGCCATTTTAAAATTTTAGTACCTTTTTAAGTTATTGCCATTTGGGATATAGTATTTCTTTTAAGCTTTAATATCTCTAGACGCAACTTTTAATTTTTAGTTTTTAGACTTTTAAGTTTCGACGCGCTACGTTCTTTTTATTATTTTTCGACTATTTATTTTTCGACGTTTTTCGACGCGCTCTTTTTCTTTCTTATTTCTCGATGCTCTAGTTTTTAGGACATAGAATTTTCTATTTCTTCTCTAAAATTTCTTTAAATTTCAACGAAAAATTATTTTAAGTGGTTAAATTGATAGACATCCAAAATTTTCTGCTTCGTAGTAATAGTTGGATTTGTTAGTAGCTGAGTTGTGAGCTTCCGATTTAAAGGGTTCTGGCTCCCTGCTACATCTTTTGGCTATTCGAAACGTGGGCAAAAGCAGAAAAGTCTATTAATTTGATAACTTATATAATTTTTATCTTTTATAACTAATAGGATATTCAGTGAATGCACCGAGCAAAACATTCACCACCTTTTATACGTTCACCACCTGTAACTCGATCAAGACATCTAGCAAATATTGTGGCCATTGATTTTTCTTTAGAATCGTCATCCAGTCAACCAAGTACTCCAATTCAAATTTCCGATAATCCATTTTTTGAACCCGACCTCACAATTGAGAATCCGGAGGATATTCAGGGACAATTCAGAGATCCTGAACTACTAATCTTTCCTCCAGAACCACCAATCATTCAAACAGAGATTGTCGAGGAACAACCCATTAAATTAGAATCCTATAGTGATTCAGATTCAACAAATTAAATCATGGAAAATCTGGAACCTCTAAGTATGGAAGACCGAATGTGAGCTAAACGCACTGGCCAAGGTCATGCAATTACTCAACCCGACATTAATGCGCCAGATTATGAAATCAAAGGACAAATTCTACACATGGTAACTAATCAATGCCAATTTAGTGGTGTACCGAAGGAAGATCCAAACGAACATCTTCGTACTTTTAATAGGATCTGTACCTTATTTAAAATAAGAGAAGTGGAGGATGAACAGATATATCTCATGTTATTTCCCTGGACTTTAAAGGGAGAAGCCAAAGATTGGTTAGAATTGTTACCTGAAGGGGCGATTGATACATGTGACGTTTTAGTTGGAAAATTTCTTAAACAATTCTTTCCAACATCTAAAGCCGTGAGACTTCAAGGAGAAATTGTTACGTTCACACAAAAGCCAAACGAAACTCTATATGAAGCGTGGACAAAATTTGGAAAGTTATTGAGAGGATGTCCGCAACATGGTTTAGACACTTGTCAAATAGTACAAATATTCTACCAAGGATGCGACATCACTACAAGAAAAGACATAGATATAGCAGCTGGTGGTTCCATTATGAAGAAAACCGCAACTTACGCTTATAAAATTATTGATAACACTGCTTCCCACTCACATGAGTGGCATCAAGAAAAAGATATCGTTAGATCATCTAAAGCAGCTAGAGCCGATTCTTGCCATGACTTTGATTCCATTTCTGCAAAGATAGATGCTGTCGAGAGACGAATGAAAAAGATGACTAAAGATATCCACTCAATACGAATTAGTTGTGAGCAGTGTGGAGGACCACATTTAACAAAAGATTGTCTCAGTATTGAACAAACAATGGAACAAAGAGAGAATGTTTCATACATGAACCAAAGGCCTGAAAATAATATCAGAATAATTATCAACCGCCAAGACCGATCTACAATCAAAACTAGAATTATAATCGAAATGTTCCATACAACAACCAACAAGGTCCTAGCAATCAGCAAGTATCTAATAATACTCACAATCAGCAAAGACCTATTTTTCAAAACAAACCACCACAAACGGATGATAAAAAGCTAAATTTAGAAGACATGATGTCAAAGCTAGTTGAATCTCAAACTCAGTTTTTCACGTCTCAGAAACAAACCAATGAACAAAATTCTCAAGCTTTTAGAAATCAACAAGGTTCTATTTAAAATCTTGAACAAGAAGTAAGCAACCTAGCAAGGTTGATAGGTGAAAGAAAACCGGGAAGTCTACCTAGTGATACAAATGCTAACCCCCAGAATGAAACAGCTAAAGCCATTACCACAAGAAGTGGTATCACACTTAAACCACCTGAAATGCCTGTAATTTTTGATGACGCTATTCCTACTCCACAAGAACCACAACCTGATCAAGAAAAGGAAAAAGAACCGGTAGTTGAGAAGGTTAATGAAGATAACACAGTTAAGGCTAAACCTTATGTTAAACCATACCAACCACCACTTCCTTACCCGAGTAAAATGAGAAAAGAGAGACTTGAAGCCGAGCAATCCAAATTCTTGGATATGTTTAAACAGATAAATGTAAATCTTCCTTTCATTGATGTGATTTCAGGAATGCCTAGATATGCTAAATTCTTGAAAGATCTAATCACAAATAGAAAGAAAATGGAAGAACTCTCGGCTGTTACTATGAATGTAAATTGTTCTGCAGTGCTGTTGAATAAGATACCAGAAAAACTATCAGATCCAAGAAGTTTCACAATTCCATGTTTTTTGTGTAGTCTTAGTTCAATAGAAGCATTGGCAGACTTAGGTGCTAGTATAAATCTAATGCCGTATTCATTATACGCTAAACTAGATCTTGGAGAATTGAAACCAACACGAATAAGCATACAACTAGCCGATCGATCAGTAAAATATCCTAGAGGGATAATGGAGAACATGCTAGTTAAAGTTGGTACTTTAGTATTTCCAGTAGATTTTGTTATTCTGGATATGGAAGAAGACTCTCGAGTTCCTCTCATATTAGGAAGACCATTCTTAAACACGGCCAAAGCAATATAGACGTGTTCGGTAAGAAACTGAGCTTAAGTATAGAGGACGAGAGTGTTACCTTTTCTGTTGATAGAGTCATACAACAACCGCAATCTGCAGATGATACATGCTATTATATTCAAACTATAGATTCACATGCAGAATTGTTAGAAGAATTTCCAGAACTATAAGGAACAGGAGAATGTTCTTTAGGAGAAGGAACTGAGCCAATTGATGAAACTGAAATGTTAGCTACACTTATGGCTAATGGATATGAACCAACAACGGAAGAAATTCAAATGCTAAAAGAAGAAGACAGATATCAATATAAATCTTCGATAGAAGAACCACCGACATTAGAGTTAAAGCCACTTCCAAACCATTTGGAATATGCTTATTTACATGGTGAATCTGAATTACCTGTAATAATATCGTCTTCTCTTACTGAAAATGAAAAATCTCAACTCATTTCTGTGCTAAAAGCTCATAAACCAGCTATTGCATGGAAGATTCATGACATTAAAGGAATAAGTCCTTCGTATTGCACACATAAAATCCTTATGGAAGAAGGCCATAAAACGTATGTGCAACGCCAACGAAGACTAAATCCTAATATGCAAGATGTTGTTAAGAAAGAAATTATTAAACTGCTAGATGCAGGTTTAATTTATCCAATCTCTGATAGTCCATGGGTAAGCCCAATTCAATGCGTACCTAAGAAGGGTGGCATGACTGTCATCACAAATGAAAAAAATGAGCTTATTCATACTAGGACTGTAACAGGATGGCGTATTTGTATTGATTATAGAAAATTAAATGACGCCACCAGAAAAGATCACTTTCCCTTACCTTTCATTGATCAAATGTTGGAAAGATTAGCCGGGAATAGTTACTATTGTTTTCTTGATGGTTTTTCCGGATATTTTCAAATTCCAATAGCACCCGAGGACCAAGAGAAAACCACATTCACGTGCCCTTATGGTACTTTTGCTTACAAACGCATGCCATTTGGACTTTGCAACGCCCCTGCAACCTTTCAAAGGTGCATGATGGCGATTTTTCATGACATGATAGAGGAATGCATGGAAGTTTTTATGGATGACTTTTCAGTCTTCAGTGATACATTTGAATCATGTCTAGTCAATCTTGAACGAATGCTTATTAGATGCGAACAATCAAATCTAGTTCTTAATTGGGAGAAATGCCATTTCATGGTTAGAGAAGGCATCGTTCTTGGACATAAAATCTCAAATGAAGGAATTGAAGTGGATAGAGCTAAAGTAGATGTAATTGCTAAACTTCCACATCCCACCAATGTCAGAGGAGTTAGGAGTTTTCTAGGGCATGCTGGTTTTTACCGACGTTTCATAAAAGATTTTTCTAAAATTGCCACTCCTATGAATAAACTCCTAGAAAAGGATGCTCCATTCATCTTTTCAGATGAATGTATCAAATCTTTTAATATTCTTAAAGAAAAACTCACTAATGCGCCGATCATGATAACTCCAAATTGGAATCTACCGTTTGAACTTATGTGCGATGCAAGTGATTTTGCAATGGGAGCCGTTTTAGGACAAAGGATTGAAAAACGATTTCAACCTATTTATTATGCTAGTAAGACATTGCAAGGAGTACAAACAAATTATACAACTATTGAAAAAGAACTCCTTGCTATTGTCTTTGCTTTTGACAAATTTCGTTCATATCTCGTTCTAGCAAAAACGGTGGTCTATACTGACCATTCTGCTCTTAGATACTTATTTTCGAAACAAGATGCTAAACCACGATTAATCCGTTGGATCTTACTCTTACAAGAGTTCGATATTGAAATCCGAGACAAAAAGGGAGCAGAAAATCTCGCCGCTGATCATCTTTCTCGTCTTGAAAATCCCGAATTAGAAGTTCTAAATGAATCGGCCATACAAGACAACTTTCCTGATGAATATCTATTGAAGATAGATTATAATGAAATTCCATGGTTTGCAGACTATGCAAACTACTTAGTATGTGGATTCCTTGAAAAAGGGTTGTCGTACCAAAAACGAAAGAAATTCTTTAGTGATATAAAACACTATTTCTGGGAAGATCCACATTTATTTAAAAGTTGTCCCGATGGAATAATACGCCGATGTGTATTCAGGAATGAAGCCAGTCAAATTTTAAACCATTGTCACACAGGACCAACAGGAGGGCATTATGGGCCTCAACTCACAGAAAGAAAAGTTTACGATGCTGAATTCTATTGGCCTATAATTTTCAAAGACGCACACCTTCTTTGCAAATCCTGTGATGCTTGTCAAAGGGCTGGAAAAATAAGTCAACGTGATGAAATGCCACAAAATGTCATTCAAGTATGTGTAGTATTTGACGTTTGGGGTATTGACTTTATGGGTCCATTTCCAAAATCTCATAATAATCTCTACATTCTCGTTGCCATTGATTATGTATCTAAATGGGCAGAAGCACAAGCTCTCCCGACTAACGATGCACGAGTTGTAGTCAACTTTTTAAAACGTCTTTTTGCTAGGTTTGGAACATCGAAAGCTTTAATAAGAGATCGGGGTACTCATTTTTGTAATAATCAACTTGAGAAAGTTCTCAAAAGATATGGAGTAACTCATAAAATCTCAACCGCTTATCATCCACAAACAAGTGGACAAGTTGAAAATACTAACCGAGTATTAAAACGTATTCTAGAGAAAACCGTAGGATCAAATCAGAAGGAATGGTCCATGAAATTGGAGGATGCACTCTGGGCTTTTAGAACAGCCTACAAAACTCCAATTGGAACCACACCATTCAGACTCGTTTGCGGAAAAGCATGTCATCTTCCAGTAGAAATTGAACACAAAGCATTTTAGGCTTTGAAGACATGTAATCTTGATTTACATGAAGCTGGACGTCTACGGTTAAGTCAATTAAACGAATTAGAAGAATTAAGACATGACGCATATGAAAATTCGTTGATCTATAAAGAAAGAACGAAGAAATGGCATGATAAAAGAATCAGAAGTTCAAAAGAATTTAAAGAAGGAGACAGAGTTCTTCTTTTCAATTCACGATTCAAGTTATTTCCTGGAAAATTGAAATCAAGATGGTCTGGACCGTTCATAGTCAAAAGAGTTTTCCCATATGGAACAGTAGAGTTAATAAATTCAAATGGGATTGAATTTAAGGTTAATGGTCACAGAGTTAAACATTACATAGATAATCCAATGGAAGTTGAAGATGAAATTAATCACAATTTCGACACCACAGCTAACTAAGTGTGGGAAGGTTCGAATCTTTTTAGGGTAATATATATTTCTGTTAGAGTTAGATATTCTGTTTTCGTGTAGTTTCCGAGAATGGAATTGGTCTTTCCCTAGCAGACCCTAAAGAACTAGTCTTCTCCCCCCATTCTGAATTTTTATTTTTTTTAGGTTTTACAAGATGAAGAATTCCTTTGATCTGAACCATGGTCTAATGCTACACGCTTTGATTACTAAACGTAATAATGACACACTTCCGAGTGACCTGGTGTCAGTAATAAGAAGCAGATGTGACGAAGTAAGAAAAGAACTCAGAAAAGATCATCATAAGATACATTTTGGTAAGGAAAAATCAAAATCCAACAAAAAGAAGAGCACGACACCTTGAAAGATGTTACAAATGCGGAAAATGGTCACACGAAGGTAAATGTTTAAATAATCAAACATGTTCAAATACCGAATTTGTTATTCTATGCAGAGACGGACCATTCATATGTTTAGAAGAAAAGATATTGAAGATTCGAGGTTATGCATACGTAGCTATGGAGAACCAAATCACACGACTCTCCTATGAGTCGGCTAAAGCAGGTCTCTGAGAATTCTTTCTCACAGGTAAGTATGTACAGTTTTTATTTTTATTGCTTTTAACCTTTTGATAATAAATGCTGAATCGTTCACTATAAAGTATTAAATTGGTATTCAATAAAATTAGGTATGCGTAACCGAAATTATTGATATCATACAAAAATTTATTACATCACTGCGAAATTTACCGTTTATTCTTAAGGTATAAATATCTTTAATCAATCAACTCTAAATATTTCAAAAATTCGTCAGGAGTAAAACTAGGTAATATAGCCAAAATTACTTTACCGAAAAGAGAGGCGTATATTTTTGACAATATTTGATTGATTAAAGTGGAAAAAAAAAACCAAAAAGATTTATAATTTTATTTTTATTTTGTTTTTAAAATTAATATTAAATTATTATTGTAAACTTTTTAAAATCAATATATTTAAGTTTGTAAATATTTGAAAAATTAATATTTTTAATAAGTTTGTATGTATAAAAATATTAATAATATGAATTTTTAATTTTATGCATTTTAAATTTAAGTTTGGTGTGAATTTAAAAACAAAAATTTGCTTTATTTCGTTAAGTTAAAAATTTGATATTTAAAATTCATCGTGAGTTGAAAACTAGATCTTTGAACCGAAATTGCTCTACCCAAGGGAGGGACGAGAAATTTTATTATCATTATTTTTAATCTTATTGATTTAAAGTATGCCAAAAACATTAAAAAAAAACCCCAAAAATCTTTGCTTTTAAAACAACGCTTTAAAATGACGAATTTTTAAAAATTTTGTCGAGGGATGGACTAGGTCAATGTACCGAAACAACCTCGTCCTAAATAAAAAGAAAAACAAAATTTTAAATTAATCAAGTAATTGTTTTATTAATAAAGGTTTTATATATAAAAAAAATGGGAAAACCAGCACTCGCGGTACTTTGTGAGTTCTACATCCGCACTCGGGGAGGTCTGGAATCCCAGACCAGATAAACTGGTCGACAGACCAGTTTCCACACACCCCATCCCATTTTATTTTTCTGCGAAAAAACCCACAAAACCACTCTCAAATTCGAGATTTTTCACTTTTAAACATCAAATTTTTTGCTAAAATCATGTTGAGAAGGATGCTACCAAGAAGTTTCTCAAGGAATTCGGTAATTTCTACATCTAAACACCCTTTAATTCGGATTATTAGTGTTCTTGATCAAAAATATACCTAATTTGATTTTGATGATTTCTAGTGTAATTGTGTTTAAATTGATTGTATATTATGCTTGTATAACCTAGATTGATGCTATTTAACATGATTAGAAGCCTTAAACTTCAAATTTTAAGTAATCTAGGGTTTGTGTTATTGAGCAAAATTGGGGCTTTTTGATATAAACGGGTTATGGCCGAATTTTGATGTTAGTTTATACTAAATTGAGTAGTGTAACATGTTTAGGTTGCTAAATGATCAAAAATTTGATCCTAAACATGATTTTCAAGTATTAAAGTAGACTTTTTGAAAAAAAATGCATGAACTCAATTTAATTGATATGAAGGCCATTTGGAACTTGTTTAATTGCTAGTAATGATTATTTTGGCATGTTATTTGAGATAAAAGCTAAAGAACATTGTATACATTCTCATATTTGTTCATTTGTAAAAGTGTAGAATTGTTAATGTTATGAAAATGCGTATAAAGTTTAATATGGATTAAACATGTCATTATGATTGTTTTGGCTTATGATTTTGCTAACACTAATGCATATTTGGATGCACAAAAATTGTATTTAATGTGTTTTGTAGACTGAAAGGGGTGAATCTTCATCCACATCTCAGGCTCACAATGATCCTCCTGAGAATGCAGAAGAACAGGAGATTAATGACCAATATAGACAAGATCTAATGCATCAATTCATTTCATATTCAAATATAGAATTGGCAGATTTACATCATAATTTAAGGTTTGATCAACATTGGATAGATTATCCAAAATACCAGAGGAACTTGCACACACTTCAGTCTAATGTTGTTGAAGTACCTAGAGTAATAGATTGGGAACCGTTAGAAACAGTTGGATTGGCTGGTCCAATCAGAGAATTACTTACACAAAGGTATGGTAATTCTACTTTTACTGATTGGGAACGTTTGTTTAATATACGTAGGCGTGTATATAGAGAATGGTGTGTAGAATTATTATGTAGTGTTGAAATAAATGATCGGGTATCTACCTTAACCGATCATATTTTTATTAGATTTTTATTAGGAGGTATGATGCGCCATATGTTTCTACTAGACATGGCTCAGGCTTTGTGTATATATACGCCTGAGGAACTAGCATCTGCTGATTGTCAAAGGTTGATAGTTGAGGGTAGGAGGATTGATGAGAATTTTGATATGAATGGTGTATGGAGTAGAATGACCAGGCATAACCGATTTCGTGGGGGGGAATAACTCTTATACTGATATTGATAGAGCTGAGCTAAGAGTAATCCATAGGTTCTTAGCAACCTCGATTACACAGCGAGGTAAGAACAAAGAGAAATTAAATGAGAATGATTTATTTTATCTCATGTGTATTCGAGACCCACAGAGCGCTGTGATTATACCTTATTGTGTGAGTTATTATTTATCATCTATAGTTAAGAGTATACGGCCTAATGGTATAATAGGAAGTGGTATCTTTGTTACTTTAATTGCTGAGTATATTGGTGTCGATAGAAATCGAGGAGGATTAATAATTGCAGCACCAGAACCCCGTGATCCAATTGGTTTGAAAGTATATCATGGTGCTAAGGTTTTAAAGAAACGACATAACGCTGCAGCACCATATGATGGCCAGCATCCACAGGTCGAAAGAGATCAGCAGCAAGGTAATGCGAGAAGGGGGAATGAGATGACAGAAATGCAACTTTTTATGGCTCATCATGAGTATGAAATGGCTAGACAACGAGCATTTCAAGATTGACAGTATCATCAAAACCAAATCATAAGTCATCGTGCACACATAAATGCAAACTACATTGCTACTCCAATGCCCGTATTTCCTCCCTGGATTATACAGACCCAACCACCGTACCCTACATATGACCCAGCTCAAGCATTCTACAGTACATACGGCTATGAATGGGATCCCTACTGGCACCATCCTTATCAACCCTGATTTTTTTATGCTTATTTTTATTTATTTGGTAACTTGTAATTTTATACTTTTAATATTTCTTTTGATACTTTAATAGTTTTTATAATTTTCTAACTTTTCTTATTAGATTTTTAATAATTTTGGAATGTGGGGTGATATACCCAATTTCAAAAATATGTATATATATGTTTGTAGTTTATCTCATGTACAAAACAGGGTAAAACATCGCATTTTCAAAGACTGACATTAAGTTCAGCAAAAGCAACAAATTTTGATGACAAGATGCAAAATATATGTGAAATAACAACTGCAGGAATGAACAAATGATGTGCACCATTTATCATTCAACAAACAAACACCAATATGTTTGGAAACTTTGGTAAAATTTAATCATTTTTCTACGCTGATCACCCTCAATAATTTAAATTGTTACTGATTTCTTGCAAATGAGGGCATTGCAATATCTTAAGTGTGGGAAGGGATTAAATTCTTTCGGATTTTTAAAATTTTTTGACTTAAACACTTGGTTACCATTAAAAATACTAGTAATGCAGTAGTTGTATTAGAATCTAGTGCTCTCTGATAATAAAGAACAACCCTAGTCTTATATACTGACTACTCAATTCTAGTAAAAAATTTCAAAATTTTCAAATAAATGAATTCAAAATCATGTTTATACATATTTATGAACGATAAAACTAGGTGTCAACACCGAAATTATTGTTACCTCGGAAAGGACATAAATTGAGAAACAACTCAAAATGTTAGAATTCATTTAAAATGGAATAGAGGACAATAAAAAGACAAAGAAAGGAAAATAAAAGCCAAGTGTGGGAAAAATTTACCAAGTTCTTTAAAACATATATCACATATTTTGTACAAAGATACTTTTGATTTGGACAAAATTAACCATTTTACCCAGAAAATTGTAATATATTTGAAAGAAAGATGGATCTACACAATGAATCAATTCCATCTTTAAAAGGAAGTAAAGTCTTCCGAAAAAGACACGCGCTTCTTGATTTAGGTCAGGAAGTTGTCATCCAGACCAGTTGTAGAGTCTACGAAAAACCTTGAAAAGTTTTCTCGAAAATCAGCTGGAAATCCACGGACCTCAGCATCAAACAGGGTCGCCAAGTGGTCAGACTTATCCTAACCATGAGAGGATCTGTCTCGTAAAATGAGAAGGGCACTGTGCAAATTAGCTTGATAAGACTAATGAATCAGATCCCCAGAAAGGATAATCTCCTTAAAAGATCAAAAATCATCCTTTAAGACTGATATTATTCAATCTTTGAGATTGACTTTTAAAGATTAAGAATTACAAACTCATGAAATTCGATGATATCTAAACTCGAGCTTGAACGAGAAAATATTTTGATCAAATTACAAACCGATTTATTTTCTGAAAACCCTATTTTCAATGCGTTCATTACCATTGAACGTAAAATCTTAGGAATTCACCTGGAATTCATTAGGTCACCTGAACCAAATCGGGTGTCAACCGTAAGAACGGTGGTTGCATAGCATGGTCAAAGACACTTGTGCCAGACCGAAAAACCATAAGGGTGAGCTTTACTATTGCTCATACAAAGGATAGTAATTGCATCCGACAAGATATAGACCATAATTAAAAGCATGTCAGGGGACATTGCCTTAATAGTTGCTTGTTCAACGCTTTCCTTTACAACCGGACGGTAGTTTACTGAAAGGTAATATACGGAGCAAGTAAACCAGACGTGTTGCTTTCCCAATATAAGGTTAGCAAGTGGGTGACACAAAACCATAAGTTTTGAGCTAAAGTTTTCAAATCTGAAAACCACCAAACCCACAAAAATATTTTGCAAACACCGGTGAATGGTTATTCCGGAAAACTTATCTAGGGTAAAAGCTAGATTGAATTTTCAAAAGATCAAATGTTTTCATAAAGATCCAATTTCCTAAAGGATCTAAATTTTCATAGTCATGTGGGACTGTAAACCACATCGTTACTACCATTGTTCATACCGCCGTATAGAAATCACTGATGTACAAAGTGTGAAGAATAAAGAAGTGATTCTAGTATTTTTATTTCAAGACTATATTGCTTGAGGACAAGCAACGCTCAAGTGTGGGAATATTTGATAATGCTAAAAACGAACATATATTTCATAGCATTATCTCTCAAGAAAGACAAGCTTTTAGTTGCAGTTGTTCTATTTACAAGTAATATTCGTTTAAATAATAAAAGGTGAAGACAAAAGACAGACTCGACGATTTGAAGACGCAAACGACCAAAAAGCTAAAAAGTACAAAGTACAATCAAAGTGGTTCAAATTATTGATGAGAAACGTCTCAAAATTACAAGAGTACAAGACGCAAAACGCAAAGTACAAGATATTAAATAGTACGCAAGGACGTTCGAAAATCCAGAACCGAGACATGAACCAACTTTCAGTGCGCGACGCAACGGACCAAAAATTACAAGTCAAATATGCACAAGAATATAATATAATATATATATAATTATATAAATTATATAAATATTATATATATATATATATATATATATATATATATATATTAAAAAAATACAGCAGCCCACGTTTAAATCAAGAGATGAGCTGTAATCCATACCTCCGCACTCGCGAAACTTTTGTGAACAAAATATCCGCACTCGCGGAGGTCCACAGTGAAATGTGGGGCTATAAATGTCGCGCATTCTGAACGAATTTTTTACATCTTTTTCTATTTCCTACTCTATATACATAATATATGTATCAATTATCACTCCAAATATTAATCTCAATTTGTAATTTTAATTTTAACTTAGTGATAATAATAAGGTTAGGTTAGTCGAATGTTATAAGGTTTTGTAAGTCCAAACTCTGTCCGTGTACCACTACGCTAATAGCACCCACTGTAAGTTATGTTTAATTTTGTTGTTAAATTAATGTCTCGTAGCTAAGTTATTATTATGCTTATTTAAATTGAAGTAATCATGATGTTGGCCTAAATATTAAAGACGGGGTAATTGGGCTTTGTACCATAATTGGGGTTTGGACAAAAGAATGACACTTGTGGAAATTAGACTATGGGCTATTAATGGGCTTTATATTTGCTTAATTAAATGATAGTTTGTTAATTTAATATAAAGATTTACAATTGGACGTACCTATAAATAACCATATACACTCGATCGGACACGATGGGCGGGATATTTATAAGTACTAATAATCGTTCATTTAACCGGACACGGAAATGAATTAATAGTTAATGGACTTATTAAAACAGGGGTGAATTATATATAAGGACACTTGGTGTAATTATAGTTTAAGTCCCCAATTAGTTTGAATATTTGACTTCGGATATAAGGATAATTTGACGAGGACACTCGCACTTTATATTTATGACTGATGGACTGTTATGGACAAAAACCAGACGAACATATTGAATAATCCAGGACAAAGGACAATTAACCCATGGTAATAAACTAAAATCAACACGTCAAACATCATGATTACGGAAGTTTAAATAAGCATAATTTATATATTTCATATTTAATTGCACTTTTAATTATCGCACTTTAATTTATTGTCATTTTATTTATCGTACCTTTTAATTATCGCAAATTTTATTTTATCGCACTTTTATTTATCGCAATTTCATTATCGTTATTTAATTTACGCTTTAAATTAAGTTATATTTATTTTTAATATTTTACATTAGGTTTTAACTGCGACTAAAGTTTTAAAATCGACAAACCGGTCATTAAACGGTAAAAACCCCCTTTTATAATAATAATTGTAATATATATATATATATATATATATATATATATATATATATATATATATATATATATATATATATATATATATATATATATTTACAAATATAGTTTTAAAAATATAGCGTTAAACTTGGCGAGTTCCCTGTGGACGAACCGGACTTACTAAAAACTACACTACTGTACGATTAGGTACACTGCCTATAAGTGTTGTAGCAAGGTTTAGGTATATCCACTCTATAAATAAATAAATAACTTGTATAAAATTGTATCGTATTTAATAGTATTTTCTTGTAAAAATATTATAGTATTTAGTACCCCTTCGCTTTAACATCAACGAACCTATATCATTGTGTATAAGTTAAAATATATAATTTTAATCGAACAAGTTTATATATTATCTTAAGTCATATATTATACTCCCTCCGTCTCATTCCAATAGTCCACAGACAAAAAACACGCAGTTTTAGAAAATTCCACTAACTTCATTTCTCCACCAATGAAATATCTTCTCTCTCCAGATCCACCAATGAAATATCTTCTTTCCTTTCTATTTATGGAAGTGGACTATCAGAATGGGACAGCCCAAAATGGAATACTGCCCTATTGGAATGAGACGGAGGTAGTACTTATTTAGTTTGTATATATATTCAAAATGTTTAATATCTATATATTTAATTATATTAATATATATATATATATATATATATATATATATATATATATATATATATATATATATATATATATATATATATATATATATGATTAGTATTATATAAAAAAATATATAATTAGTTTGTTATATATAAGTATTTATATAAATATTGTTATGATGTTTGATATGTAGGTATATAAACTATTACTATAATTATAATATATGTATTAAGTATATTTTAGGTAAGAATATAGTTATTTGTAACAAAATGATAGTTTTGATAATAATAACTTACTAATAATAATAACTTTCTTAATATCGATAATACTAATAACAATAACGAATTTGTTAAAATTGATACATATGTTAATAATAATAATAGTAAAACTAATAATTACAATAATGATATTAATACTAATATTAGTGAAAAATAATAATAACGATACTTCTAAAAATGTTGATAATAATGATAATATTAATAATGTTAATAATATCAATGATGATAATAAAAATAATGATAATCCTTAATAATACTAGTAGTAGTAATAATAACTAATATTAACAATACTAGTAACAATAATAATAAGATTTGATAGTAATAATCACACCATTAATAATAAGTGTTAATTAATAATAATACTAATAATTATATTACTACTAGTAATAAATACAATCTAATTAATAATAATACAATTGATAATAATTTAATTATAACAAATAATAATAATAACCATAATAATAATAATAATAATAATAATAATAAATATAGCATAATAAAAAGGAATCTACCTTCAAATAAGCTTTTTATAAAAAGAATGCCTCAAGAGAGGCTCTAACCCGCGACCTACCGCTCACCCACTAACACTCTTTACCTCTCCTCCGTTCTTGCTTTTACTGAGTAAAACCCGTTTTAATTTCTGTTATACTAAAACCATATTCATCTTTTTCATCACCAATTCAAATCGTCCAGGGAAACATCAAGTGAGTATTAAGTTTTGTTTTTGACTGTTAATCGAATTGTAAACAACTGATATGGGTGTTGAATTCCTTGAAAACAAAAAGAAAAAAAAGAAAAAAAAATATTAAAACAGACCCCTGCCTGCTCGTCGCTGTTTAAGAGAAGAAAAAAAAATGATTTCCATTTCAAGATCGTTTTGGACAATTTTCACAACACAAATTAGGCTTTAAATCATTCTTAAAAACTTTATATATCCTTAATTGAACTTAAAACATTCAAACAAATTCGAATTTTAGAAATTACAAATCAGTTGACTTTTGAATTCTAAGTTTGACTCTTCAAATTCGAACTTGATTTGACTAATTGAAACCTGCAATTTTGCATAAAGTTTGAGTAAAACATTCCTAACAAGACTTCATTAACATAATTTAAAATACGATTCGATTTTGAGTTTTTGCTTTTTCATAGTTCAAGAACATGAACTTAAAATCAAATTTCGAATTTAAGATAGTTTTGTACAAAACTTATAACATGAATTTGATAGTAAAACATATTTATAAACTTTCTGGATCCTTAATTGAACCAGAAACATCAATCAGACTTTGAATTTCACCAAGAACAAAACTGTTGACTTTTTACTCAAGAATTTTGACTCTAGAATTCGAATTCGTTTTGAGGAATTGGATCGTAAAACTTTGCAGAAAGATTGAGTAAAAGATTCCTAACACTTCTTCATTATTACATTTTGAAATAGTTTTCGAAATCGTACCATTGTATTTTGAGTTCTTGAGCAGAGACTAGCGACTAAATTTTTAATATATTTTCTGTTTTTAGTCACTCATAGCTGTACCAGTAATTATATAATGGATGAATTTGTTTGGTAATGTAAATGAAACAGACATGTAACAACTTTCGACAGAAACAAATTTTAGAAAGTTTGATTGAAAAATTTAAAAGGAATCGTACATTTTCTTGACTAATTACAGTTTATATAATTAAATTACTATTAATAATTAATATACACTATTAATAATAATAATAATAATAATAATTAATAATGATAAATAAATAGTGATACTAAAATTTATAAGAATGATAATAATTATATTATTAATAATGATAATACATTGTATCCTTTCTATTAATAATAACTATAAAAATTATAATAATATTAAAAATTATAATCTTAAGGTTAGTGTTAATTAAATAATAGTACTAAATTTTTTTTAAAATAGATATAATAATAATAATAATAATATGATAATATTGATAATAAAAATAATTATAATAATACTAGTAATATAACAATAATACTAATAATATATATATATATATATATATATATATATATATATATATATATATATATATATATATATAATATATATAATATATATATATATATATATATATATATATATAATATATATATATATATACCTATATATATACCTATATATATATACCTATATATATATATATACACACAACTATATATATATATACCTATATATATATACACCTATATATATATATATATATATATATATATATATATCAACTTCCCTAGCTATATATAATCTATTGATAATAATAATACGATAATGTTGTTAATAACAATATTGATAATATATTAATTCCAATAATAATAATATAACAATTTATATATATATCAAATTTCTTATTAAATCTTTAATAATACTAATAATATTAATATTAATAATGATAATGAATGTAATAATAATATAACAACTATAATTAAACTTGTAATTACATTTAATATATTATTACTTCCATTTATTAATTATATCATATTATATAATATCGTATAATATCTAACATATAATAACATGTATTGAATATTTAATATATTATAACAAACATACAATTAATAAATATGTATGTCCATCATATATGAATTCCAACTACTACATATTTAATTATATTTTAAATATCGAGTAAATAAATATATCAATTATAAATAATCTCAGAGTATAATATTTGATATACTATAACAAGTTTTAGTTATTTTAAGTTATATTTCATAATAAATAAATTTCATATTATTTCATTAATATATTTAATTTATCATATACATTTATTTATATATAATTATTTATATTTCTGTTTACAATTAAAGGTTCGTGAATCGTCAAAAATAGTCACAAATTAATTGAATCCAAGTAAACAGTTCAAAAATTTTGAGACTCGGTTTAATAGACTTTGCTTATCGTGTCGAAATCATATTAAGATTAAGTTTAAATTTGGTCGAAAATTTCCGGGTCGTCACAGCTAAGTTATTATTATGCTTATTTAAATTGAAGTAATCATGATGTTGGGCTAAATATTAAAGACGGGGTTATTGGGCTTTGTACCATAATTGGGGTTTGGACAAAAGACCGACACTTGTGGAAATTGGACTATGGACTATTAATGGGCTTTATATTTGTTTAACTGAATGATGGTTCGTTAATTTAATATAGAGATTTACAATTTGACGTATCTATAAATTACCATATGCACTCGATCGGACACGATGGGCGGGATATTTATAAATACTAATAATCGTTCGTTTAACCGGACACGGGGATGGATTAATAGTCAATGGACACATTAAAATAGGGGTGGATTACATACAAGGACACTTGGTGTAATTGATAATAAATTATTAAACCTTGGATTGCACACAGTTGATAACCTGGTGTAATCATTAACAATGTATTAAACCTTATTACAGTTTAAGTCCCCAATTAGTTGGAATATTTAACTTCGGATATAAGGATAATTTGACGAGGACACTCGCACTTTATATTTATGACTGATGGACTGTTGTGGACAAAAACCGTATGGACATATTGAATAATCTATGACAAAGGACAATTAACCCATGGTAATAAACTAAAATCAACACGTCGAACATCATGATTACGTATTTTAAATAAGCATAATTTCTTTATTTTATATCTTATCGCATTTTAAATTATCGTACTTTTAATTACCGCAATTTTATTTATCGTCATTTTATTTATCGCACTTTTAATTATCGCTTTTTTATTTATCGTCATTTACTTTACGCTTTAAATTAAGTTATATTTATTTTTAATATTTTACATTAGGTTTTAATTGTGACTTAAGACATAAAATTGACAAACCGGTCATTAAACGGTAAAACCCCCTTTTTATAATAATAATAATAATAATAATAATAATAATAATACTTATATATATATATATATATATATATATATATATATATATATATATATAGTTAAACTTGACTAGCTCCCTGCAGAACGAACCGGACTTACTAAAAACTACACTACTGTACAATTAGGTACACTGCCTATAAGTGTTGTAGCAAGGTTTAGGTATATCCACGCTATAAATAAATAAATAACTTGTGTAAAATTGTATCGTATTTAATAGTATTTCGCAATAAAAATATAACTATTTCGTATACACCTCGCATAACATCAGTAATACTAATTGTTATTTTCTAATGACAATTACTTGGCTTATTGGTTGCTTAATTACGCTTAGTAATTTTCTAATGCACACTAGTTAGTCTTATTGAACTTTTTACCTTAATGGACTTAAGCACACCCTACTCTAGTTAATGGACTCTTAAATTAGCCTAACTTTAATAAGTTTATGACTCATATAAATGTAAGACAAAAACTCATTAATATGAGCCAACATACTAGCATTTTTGTTAACCATTACTAAACATGTTGCATGGGATCCCAAAAATAAGCACCACCTTTAGACCACCACCATACAAAAATAAAAAAGTTGTCCCCTTGTCCCCCCATACAACCTACGGCCTCCATCACCCTCCCCACTATAAATACCAAGCTTATTCACCCATTTTACACTTGATTTCGTTCTCATTTTACACACACTTACTCTCTAATTTTCTCTCTAGACATTCTCACACTAAAAATTGTAAGTTTGAACTTTCTTCTTCTTCTTCTTCTCTTCTTCTACACGACATCGTCATCATCATTAAAGGATCAAGTTTTTTAGCTTCTTGATCTTGTTATATCTTGTAGATTTAAACTTTGATTTGAATCCTTCAAGAATATGGAAGATTCAAGCTTTCTAGCTTTGAATCTTCATTACTTTTATTAGATCTAAGTTTTCTAGCTTATGGTCTCTTTATTTTGTTAAAAAGATCAAAACTTGTGTTTATGATCTTCATGAAGCTTGAAGATCTAGCATTTTGCTTTAAGGATCTTCAAGAACATTAAAGATCCAAGCTTTCTAGCTTAGGGTTTCATTATTTTCTTTAGATCTAAGCTTTTTAAGTTTATGATCTCATTACTTTTACTAGATCTTAGCTTTTTAGCTTATGGTCTCATTAATCTTGTAAAATTCCAAGCTTTCTAGCTTAGGGTTTCTTAATACTTGAGATCTAAGTTATTATTATAGATCTCACTTACTTGGAACCTTTTTATGATTTTTATGGTGATAAAAATTAAGTCTTCATCATCTCATATGATGAAGATGCATAAACTTGTGTCAAAAGGACAAAGGTTGAAGCTTTATTGTGTTTATGCAATAAAGAGACAACCTTGATGTTCAAAACTTGTAGAATGTTAGATTTTACTCTTAGTTGTGTGTTGATGGTTAAAACTTGGTTATAATGATGCTAAAACATCAAAGAGTTGTACACTTGAAGATTATACGCATCAACGATGAGAGCCGTGATGAGCATCAAGCACAAAGAAACCCACCGGAGCACTTGTTTACTGTTTTTTGAGGTTTGATCAGACACCTCGAACTTCTGGAAAGTTGATTTTCAGATAGTTCATTTCGAGTAGATGACTTTTCATTCAAGACTCGCCTAAATCCGTGTGACGATCGCTCCAAATCCATATGGACAATACGTCATTCATTGATTTCATTGCGAGGTATTTGACCTCTATATAATATGTTTTGTAAACATTGCATTCTTTTGAAAAGGTACACCATAAATGAATATTTAAATCAAAGGTTTTCGCCATCTGATGATTTCTACATATAGACAATCACCGTAAATAATAGTTTACAATAGTACTTCCGTTGACAATGCAGTCAAAATAAGATACATGGTGATGATTTGGTGAATGCAACATTTCCTTGAAAAATATGCCATGTACGACTCCATGCACATAGCTTGTCTAACATATAAGCAAACAACGGAAGACTTCTAGGAAACCTGAGAATAAATATGCTAACAAGTGTCAACACAAAGGTTGG
Source organism: Rutidosis leptorrhynchoides (assembly GCF_046630445.1). Taxonomy (NCBI): domain Eukaryota; kingdom Viridiplantae; phylum Streptophyta; class Magnoliopsida; order Asterales; family Asteraceae; genus Rutidosis; species Rutidosis leptorrhynchoides. The sequence continues at coordinate 343,013,354 of NC_092338.1, read as the reverse complement.
TGAGTTCATAGTTTTAGTGTTTCGCATAATCTGTATATAAAGGTGGATCACAAGATTTTAGTTGTTTCATCCAGAAATATTTATCAAAATATTCTACAAGATTGAGCACCCTGGTAACTAAACTTTAACGTCTATATAATAAGTACCCCTGTTTTAACATACATGCAACCAACATATACAATACACGCAAACCAACGTGTCAAATAGCATACGTCTGTTTAATAGTTCAGGCTAGGGTTTCTATACCTTGAACAGACGGGGATGTCAAGCCCTATGGATCCATATACTACAACTCGTGCTCACCAGTTCTTATAACTGGCAGTTACTAGTTACCAAAGCTAAGGGATTTTCGGTTCAAACTCTGTGTAGAATTAAGTATGTACTTGTATCCATTGCGTTTAAAATAAAGTGCATGTATTCTCAGCCCAAAAATATAGATTGCAAAAGCATTTAAAAAGGGAGCAAATGAAACTCACCTTAGCAGCATATAAAGTCGTTCACCAAAATGTGACTGAAACTCGGATTACCAAATAACCGTAGATCTCAACCTAGAGAACGTATGTTGGTCAATAAATGTCTATCAAGCTAGGTCTGGTCATAGTGTATCACAATCCTAATGCTCGAGATCGACATACAAAAGTTATCCAAAGTCGTTTCAAAAAGTAAATTTTGACAATAGTTCAACAAAACAAGACATACCTTATATAACGAGTCATTTACTCGGTTGGTAATATTCAAAAATTCATTTTATCAATCTCGTATACAAGTTGTTTAAATCTTAATTGCAGATTCAAAAGCAATTTCAATTAATGTCAATCATAATTCAGTTGACCATATCTTTTGATTCGTTCATCAAAATTACGTGATTTCTAAATGAAAAGTTATTGATTTTTTGCCAGCTTTCCAAAAACATGCATATCATATACCTTTTACCTGTAATATATGTATTTAATTCGTGATTCATCATAAACTGTTTAACGATGAAATTTAGCATGCAAGCATGCATAAACATATATACTCGAGCACTAGACATGGATACACAATTAATATATAAAAGATAAGATATTAATGCTCACGTATCAATATTGTGATTCAATATTGCAGGGAAGTACGTAGACGCAACAGAGATGATAAACACTAGGTTTGATTTTCCAATAATACCCACGTACATTACCCATAACCTCCATAGCTATAACCCATAATTTCCTTAGCTCTATCCCGCTCGAAAACCCATTTTGAAAGTGACACGCTCATAACCTCGTTGTAGTATTTTATGTAATATTACTAATAATAATAATAATAATAATAATAAGATTAATAATATTAATCTTAATAATATATATATATATTATATATTAAAGAGACATAGAGATTGAGAGATAGATTTATGATTGAATTCGTCCGAAAAACTGATCGAGCTTTATAGGCATTCATGTCCAGCCATCCCATGCGATCGCATGGGTGTGAAGAGGAATGGCCATGCGATCGCATGGCCTGAAGATCCAGCTCACAAACCTTTTAACTTCTAGTTTATCGACATATTATAATATAATATATATAATATATAATTTAAATTAATTAATTATATATTATATTATATTCTCGTGCATAGTTAATTTGTAATTTTTGTTCCGATAAGTTGTACGTCATTACGCGACTTATGTCCCGGTTCCGGTTTTTCGAGTGTCCCTTCGTAAGCTGAGAAAACTTGGGTCAACGTGTAAGTTGGCAGGGACACGCTAACCCTGTGTGCCGTAGCACCCACCAATCCCACCCCGAAAGAGACCTGTGCCGGCAAAGTACCTCCTCCCAGGTACCATAGTGACGGCAAGGCGATTTTTACCCCAGCTAGCTAGACCCCCGAAACACTCACAAATTTCCCCCCGGAGGGAGTAATTTACATTTTGGGACACGTACCTTTATCAAAATATAGCCTTAAATTATCCCTACTTTATATCACTCGAAATATAACTTATACATTTGAGTGTTTTGGTCATTTACTTCTATAAATCATCGCCTCGCTATTTGTTAAAATACATTTTATATTTTAAAATAGTGTTAAAATACATCGTCTCCCTAATTTTTTTTACTGTAGCAAATAGTGATTTTCGAAAACACTGTAGCTTTTCGGGTACTGTAGCAATTCGAAAATACTGTAGCAAATTAGTGTTTTACTGGTTCATCTTAAACGTTTTAGTTAACTTATCTAAATATCAAACAGATAATCAAACCAATAAGGTTAATGCACAGTATCATTTTCATAACACTTTGTTACGTTTTCAAGTTATAGCATATGTATCTATTTACATATAATTGTTCGTGAATCATTGAGAACAATCGAAGGGTAATTGAATAGTTCAAAATTTTGAGATTCAACTTCATAGACTTTACTTATCGTGTCAGAAACATTAAAGATTAAGTTTAAATTTGGTCAGAAATTTCCGGGTCATCACAGTACCTCCCCGTTAAAGAAATTTCGTCCCGAAATTTGAGTGAGGTCGTCATGGCTAACAATAAAAATGTTTTCATGACGAATATGAGTTGATAAATAGAATTTTTATCACCGTTGAATAATATGGATAAAACAATCCAATTACTCGAAGCGTATGAGGGAAGTTATCGTAATAGAATGAAATGGAGAATAGAGATTCGTTTTTAACTCTTGACGTAGTAACGATTGATTTCCGGAATTTGAGGAATAGAAAATCTTCATTATCTAAATAAGATTTGATTTTTCAGAATTTGCGGAAATTAGGATTTTCTTTGATTAAATGCGTAATCTGCCTCGATTGCTATGTCTGATATTTCGCTATAAATTGACCTCTTCCGTTTCATTTATTTTCACCACTCCTATAATCTTCTTCCTTATTTAATACTTCTAAATAGATTGTGAAAATGCTTCATCCAGTTTTGATTCTTGATATACTCCTAACTTTCATATCTATCATTCTTCTTTTTCATCTGCCGCCGGAGGAATCTATTCACTTTTACTATACTCTTGGCTTTATAGTGTTTTTAGTTCTCCTGTGTCTTTACGTTGCAATACTTATTGATATTCATGGTTTGTAATTTGTGTGTTTTTATCGGGCTTTATATTCTCCGTTATATTTCGAAGCTTCATGCTTTCGTTCTCTCTTCCCGCCTTCAAGTTAAGCGAATAATGGTTCAGAATTCGTAGGTATGGATTTTGAAATGAACATAGTTAATGTTCTAAGATGGGAATTGTAATGGCACGATCTTGATTTATCAAATTACCATAATATTCGAAAAAGACCGAATCATCAAGAAATATATTTTCTTGATATATTTAGAGATTATATAGAATGAAAGAGTTATGTAACATGGTTCATGATGAGGGTGGGATCTGTGAACCTTTATCACGTTTCATTAGAAACTCAGCATGACTTACTGTAATATAATCACGTTGATTAAGTGTCATTATATTATACTAACTCATGCTTCAGTTCCCAACATTACTTCAAAACATCCATTTTTTCGAATTTTTCAGATTTTAGAAACTAAAATAGTTTCTTTTATGATGTAACACAGATAGCGTGAAGAGATGAATGATTTCAGATAAGAATGGGTATGAAAAAAAATATCTTCAGAAATATGGAGGATATTTATAATGGAAGATACGATGATATCTTAGAATATTTAAGATAAGATGATGATGAAGAATATTATCCGCAAAGGTTTTAGAGTAAGGAGTAAGGTATTTGCTAATGACTTCAGTAGACACTGAATCATTTGGATTCTTTGAAGGCAGGTTCAGTCTTTGTGATTTATCCACAGCCTCCTTCATACTTTGCTCAATCCGTTTTCAAGTTCCAAACCTTCTCTTTTTCTCAGCTTTACTACCATACTATTCTTTATCATCAAACTTTTGACTGTTAAGGTCATTTACAGTTTTTACTGCTTCATCAGCATTGTTCCAATTTCAGAGAACTAGTTCATAGTTTGGGATGTTTTTCAGAAACTTCACATTCAAAGTATGTAAGTCTAGAAGATAGACATTATATGTATATATATAACTGTTGGCATAGAATTGCTGCGAAATTCAAAATACTGATTGCTAATTAGTGGTAGTTGGTTTGGAAATTACCGTTACAAGATGTAGATGAGTACATGATAGGGTTTCAATGAGTATAAGGATTTTTCGAAAGATCAAGGATCAATGAGGTTGTTGGTAAATTTACTGCTAATGTGGTGGAACATGAAAGGTTCCCCAGTAACAAGAATGTATATGTCAAGATTATAATAAGGCTAATCTGAAAAGTCGAGGTTGACTGGTTAAATGGTTGATAATACTGGACACTTTGAAAAGGGATTGCAAGATTATTTTCGGTAAAAACAACGCTAAAGGATCTTGCACAGTTTTGAAGTCAAAGTATAGCTTTGAAAGATGTAGAGATCTAAGAATGATGTCACCGGTTCAGAGTTATGACTTGGATTCTGATCAGTCAATATCAGAATATGTAATTGAATTTGTATGAAAACGATTGTATATCGTTGTGAGTATTGTTAATAATTTTTTTTTTTTTGAATCAAAGTTAAAGAATGTACAGTATAACATATTAATTGTGAACTTATATATTTCCCGAGTATTACCTACCCGTTAAAGATTTCACAATTAATATTTTGTACAAAAGAATTTTTATTACCGTCTTTATGAAAATATATGTATGTATATTTTCTTCAGATGTAATACAGATTTAATGAGTTAATATCATATTAAGCTCATTTGATTTTCGGCTTGACTTAGAAATGATTAATCTTTAAAATATTAAAGATTACATAATCTTTGCGGAGTATTTCGCTAATGAAATCAATACTTCATTATTTATTCTTATTGATATTCCTTGGTGAAGGATGTTGGTACTCGTGGAATTTTTGTGAACCTTATAAGGCACAGATGATGTTTTCTGAAAAGTTTCGAGTACATCGAAAATGAAAATGTAAAATCAATTATGTAATTGAATAATACACTTGGTTTATTAGGAAATGGAATTCATTGAGTTGAAACAGAGATTGTAGTTAACGAAGGTTAAGTTGTTAACGAAAGATGTACATTATAGCATATTAGTAATATGAATTAACCTAGTAGTATTTACCTTTTTTCAATTCTTACATAATAGATTAGTACGAAAAGATTTATGATGGTTTTAAAATTTATATATATAAGATATGCATATAAATTCTTTAGAGGGATTGAGTTATTACTTCATAACTTATTGATACAATATACTCGTATTGACTCGTAATAATATCCACAGTGCCATCTTGAACTGGCAGAGCTTGTGATGTTAGAGGCGATGTTGACAACACTGACTGTGCTGGTGAGGCTAAGAGTACTATTGATGTTGTTGGTAAAACAAGTCTAGCTTGTACCTTACGCACCATTCTTGTCAGAGTTTCTATTCTTCCTTCTATCATCTCTATTTATCTGATTTACGGTTAGAACTGGGATAAATAATCTCTAAGATTTTAGAGATTACCTAATCACCGTAGAATATTTTTCCGATGAAGTTATGAATCAATACTTCATCGTTTATTGTTGTTGGTACTCCTTGGTACCTATGGTGCGTATGATGTTGATATCCGAGGTACAGATTGTGATGTTGAGGCGTGTGATGGGGATGTTGTTGGTGGTGGTGGTAATGGTACTGTTGGTGTTGATGATGGTGATACTAGTTATGCTGCTGGTGCTACTGCTGGTGTTTGTAATCCTTGCACCATATTCTCCAAAGCCACTACCCGAGCGCGAAGCTCGTTGACTTCTTCTATTATACTGGGATGATTGACGGTTCAGAAAAGCGAATGAATAAGATTTAGAATATTGGATATTACGTAGTCGTTGCGAGCTGTTCTGGAAATGAGGGTGAAAATGGTGTTACGAACAGGTTCGCCGGTAAGTGCTTCGGGTTCTTCGCCAAGAGGTGAATGTGGTGGATGGAAGGGATCACCTTCTTCTTGTCTCCAATGATTAAGTAGATTACGAACCCATCCCCAATTCATCCAGAATAGATGATGGCTAATTGGTTGATCCATTCCGATTACGCTGTTTTCAGAACTTGAGTGGAAATCCATATCAGAATAGCTGTCGGAATCTATGGAATTTGAACTAGATACAGGATCCATTTTGTGTAATCAAGGAAACGATTTTTGGAATGAAATAGATTATAGGACTAATTTGGTACTCCTCAATACATAGTTTACATATGTATTTATAATACCAGAATCCCATAAGTTACGGAGGATTTTACGGAAGATGTCAGGCAAAGTTTACTGTAATAGATATGCCAAGATATGAATTTTGTCTGTACTCTATCTATGCAATCAATGCAATAAGACGCGTTTAGACTTAAGATGATAGACAGGTAATTTCCGACAAGAAATGATAGGCAAAACTTTTAACATGCAGACACAATCGAAGTCCAGACTTACGAATGTATCCTAACAACTATCAGTTAGACACACTAATGCAAGACCTGGTTCACTAAGACCAACGCTCTGATACCAACTATGACGATGGCTCCAAATCCATATGGACAATACGTCATTCATTGATTTCATTGCGATGTATTTGACCTCTATATGATACGTTTTGTAAACATTGCATTCTTTTGAAAAGGCACACCATAAATGAATATTTCAATCAAAGGTTTTCGACATCTGATGATTTCTACATATAGAAAATCACCGTAAATAATAGTTTACAATAGTACTTCCGTTGACAATGCAGTCAAAATAAGATACATGGTGATGATTTGGTGAATGCAACGTTTCCTTGAAAAATATGCCATGTACGACTCCATGAACATAGCTTGTCTAACATATAAGCAAACAGCGGAAGACTTCTAGAAAACCTGAGAATAAACATGCTAACAAGTGTCAACACAAAGGTTGGTGAGTTCATAGTTTTAGTGTTTCGCATAATCTGTATATAAAGGTGGATCACAAGATTTCAGTTGTTTCATCCAGAAATGTTTATCAAAATATTCTACAAGATTGAGCACCCTGGTAACTAAACTTTAACGTCTATATAATAAGTACCCCTGTTTTAACATACATGCAACCAACATGTACAATACACGCAAACCAACGTGTACTAAACTCAAATAGCATACGTCTATTTAATAGTTCAGGCTAGGGTTTCTATACCTAGAACAGACGGGGATGTCAAGCCCTATGGATCCATATACTACTACTCGCGCCCACCAGTTCTTATAACTAGCAGTTACTAGTTACCAAAGCTAAGGAATTTTCGGTTCAAACTCAGTGTAGAATTAAGTATGTACTTGTATCCATTGCGCTTAAAATAAAGTGCATGTATTCTCAGCCCAAAAATATAGATTGCAAAAGCATTTAAAAAGGGAGCAAATGAAACTCACCTTAGCAGCATATAAAGTCGTTCACCAAAATGTGACTGAAACTCGGATTACCAAATAACCGTAGATCTCAACCTAGAGAACATATGTTGGTCAATAAATGTCTATCAAGCTAGGTCTGGTCATAGTGTATCACAATCCTAATGCTCGAGATCGACATACAAAAGTTATCCAAAGTCGTTTCAAAAAGTAAATTTTGACAACAGTTCAACAAAACGAGACATACCTTATATAAGGAGTTATTTACTCGGTTGATAATATTCAAAAATTCATTTTATCAATCTCGTATACAAGTTGTTTAAATCTTAATTGCAGATTCAAAAGCAATTTCAATTAACGTCAATCATAATTCAGTTGACCATATCTTTTGATTCGTTCATCGAAATTACGTGATTTCTAAATGAAAAGTTATTGATTTTTCGCCAGCTTTCCAAAAACATGCATATCATATACCTTTTACCAGTAATATATGTATTTAATTCGTGATTCATTATAAACTGTTTAACGGAGAAATTTAGCATACAAGCATGCATAAACATATATACTCGAGCACTAGACATGGATACACAATTAATATATAAAAGATAAGATATGAATGCTCACGTATCAAAATTGTGATTCAATATTGCAGGGAAGTACGTAGACGCAACAGAGATGATAAACACTAGGTATGATTTGCCAATAATACCCACGTACATTACCCATAACCTCCATAGCTATAACCCATAATTTCCTTAGCTCTATCCCGCTCGAAAACCCATTTTGAAAGTGACACGCTCATAACCTCGTTGTAGTATTTTATGTAATATTACTACTAATAATAATAATATGATTAATAATTTTAATCTTAATAATATATATATATATATATATATATATATATATATATATATATATATATATATATATATATATATATATATATATATATATATATATATATATATATATATATATATATATATATATATATATATATTAAAGAGACATAGAGATTGAGAGATAGATTTATGATTGAATTCGTCCGAAAAACTGATCGAGCTTTATAGGCATTCCTGTCCAGCCATCCCATGCGATCGCATGGGTCTGAAGAGGAATGGCCATGTGATCGCATGGCCTGAAGATCCAGCTCACAAACCTTTTAACTTTTAGTTTGTCGATATATTATAATATAATATATATAATATATAATTTAAATTAATTAATTATATATTATATTATATTCTCGTGCATAGTTAATTTGTAATTTATGTTTCGATAAGTCGTACGTCATTACGCGACTTATGTCCCGGTTCCGGTTTTTCGAGTGTCCCTTCGTACGCTGAGAAAACTTGTAATTTACATTTTGGGACACGTACCTTTGTCAAAATATAGCCTTAAATTATCCCTAATTTATATCACTCAAAATATAACTTATACATTTGAGTGTTTTGGTCATTTACTTCTATAAATCATCGTCTCGCTATTTGTTAAAATATATTTTACATTTTAAAATAGTGTTAAAATACATCGTCTCCCTAATTTTTTTTACTGTAGCAATAGTGATTTTCGAAAAACTGTAGCTTTTCGGGTACTGTAGCAATTCGAAAATACTGTAGCAAATTAGTGTTTTACTGGTTCATCTTAAACGTTTTAGTTAACTTATCTAAATATCAAACAGATAATCAAACCAATAAGGTTAATGCACAGTATCATTTTCATAACACTTTGTTACGTTTTCAAGTTATAACATATGTATCTATTTACATATAATTGTTCGCGAATCGTTGAGAACAATCGAAGGGTAATTGAATAGTTTAAAATTTTTAGATTCAACTTCATAGACTTTGCTTATCGTGTCGAAAACGTTAAAAATTAAGTTTAAATTTGGTCAGAAATTTTCGGGTCATCACAATCCGATATACGGTTTAGGATTTATAGCCTTCCGAAAATCACTACGCCCTTGTAATGACGTGCTGAAAATTCTGACCTACTCGCGGTTGAACTGTCGCCACGGTCAAACGACATCGAGTTAGGATCTAAAAATTGGAAAGCGGTACGAGGACTCACATACGGAGCCTTGGCCACTGACAACGCGTCTTTTCGATTTGTATAGAGGTCGTAGCAGCTGTCCGAAGTCAGCCTTTTGTTTCGATCTCTATTCTTGTTGAAAACTTACTTTAGCTTTTACGAATGATGATAATGATGATGATACTTAAGACTTAATTTATTCACTTTTAAACTTTTGGGGACAATATACTGACTTAGTGACCTTTGACTTAGGTTGACGACCTTTCGGACCAACTTACTACTTGCATACTTTTCATATCAACTTTTACTGCTTATTTACTGTGAGTTATAGCTTCCCTTTTTACTTTAACTATTTTTGGGACTGAGAATACATGCGTTTTTTTATGTTTTACATACTAGACACGAGTACTTAAACTTTATATATGTGTAGGTGATATAACGGCACAAAGATTCCCCTTAGCTCGGTAACATTTAGTCATTGGTTTATGAACCGGTGAACGCGAATCTTAGATATGGATCCATAGGGTTTGACATCCCCACTCGGGCTAGTCGCGCTAGCATTCAACGGGTGTTTAATACTTCGTAAACGTACGCACTCGCCAAGTGTACTTTTAGGGGTAATATTACGTTAAGTTAGTTACCGGGTGCCCACGGATAAGCATATACTTTATCATACTGATTTGAAATACTGATTTGAAATGCTGGTTGAAGCACTAAAATCTCATGGTCTACATTACATTACTGATTACAAAAAAAACTATAGCTCACCAACATTTGTGTTGACTTTTTAAGCATGTATTTCTCAGGTGCTTAGGCGTTGTTGCTTTCGCTGTTAGACTTGCTGTTATAGTCTTGGTGTTATAGACTTGCTGTTACAGACTCGTTGTGTTAGACTTCCGCTGCATTTCTTAGAGATGTCTCAATCATGGAACTTTTACTTTGCATTCACAACTTACGTTACATTTGAACAATGGCTTTGTAATGACTTTTGTGTCACGCGCTTATGTTAATGCTTTCTATTCGTAGAAGCACATTATCTTTGTAAAACATTTGACGTTGGTAAAGACGTCACCTTTTCATGAATGCAAAACTTGTTTTAAAACAACATGTAGTATTGTACTGTGTAATGGACCTGTTGTTGATGACCCGTACACGTTGATTTTGTACGGGGCATCACAGTTTTGCATTGCCTCAAACGGTCTTCTCATCAAGTGATGAGAGATGATGACCTACTAGAGAGATAGAGAGATGATGGTTTGAGTCTAACAAGAAGTGTTGAAGACCTTGTATCGAAAGTCTACTCTTTCGACGTATGTGATGAGTGTGTGTGTGTGTCCCAAATGACGTTTTGGCGGTATGTATGGTGGTTTGACAATCTTGGTTAGTGTTGGGTTGACAAAGATTGGGTTTTGTTAAAGTCTCCTTCAAGTGAGAGATTGTTGGAGCGAAGTAGCTTGAACAAATCGAAGGAACAACAAGACTCGCGACCGCGAGGGTCAAACTCGCGATCGCGAGTATGGTATGGACAGGAGCTCGCGATGTGGAATGTTGGATTCGCGTCTGGAGATTAAGCTAGGGACATATCTCGCGATCGCGGGAATATAGGCTTGGTGAGCCTTACGATCGCGAACCAGGGTCTGACGGGCCAAAGTTTTTAAAACCGAGTTTTCTTGGTCCCTAAGTTGTTCCCTTGTTATGTTATACCTTTATAAACACCCTAATGTAACCCATACCATGTATCACAATTCTATCAATAAAATCTCTCTAGGTTGGTCCGTGAATTAAAGTAATCAACCCTTGATTACAAATAACCACGTTAAATTATCGCGTTCATATTTTCTTTGTTATTGTCTTCGTTTGTCTTTGTAGGAGGGTGATTTTTCTGGAAATCACTTTTATGTTGGGTCTAAATCCTAACATAATGATCATTTAAAAATACAATTTTCTATGAACAATGGTAAAAATGATATTATTTGTTAAGTTTGATCTTCTTAGTTACTTTTCTGGCTGTTTATCCAAATCTAAATGTTAAGTTTGATAATTTAAAATACATATATATGATAAATGTAGATTTAATCTCTCGACTAAAATATATGTACTTTGTTAAGTTTTTGATCACTTAAAATATATATATATATATATATATATATATATATATATATATATATATATATATATATATATATATATATATATATACACACACACACACTAGGTTTTTGAGCCCGTGCGTTGCACGGGTGTGTAAAAACCTTGCAGAAAAATGTAATTTATAGTTTATATTGTATGTAAATAGCTATACTACAAAATAGAAAAAATATAAGAATTATTTAAGAGCCCGTGGTGTTCACAATTTTTAAAAATTCTATTGAGTTTAAGAGTCCGTGGTGTTGACGCAGTTCATATTGGTATGTAAATAGCGATACATAAAAATTGGAAAAGTATAAGAATTATTTAAGAGCCCGTGGTGTTGAAAAATTCTTAAATATATTCTTTTGAGTTCGAGTATGTGGTGTTGACAAATTTTAAAATTGATATTAGTAACTTAACGTCTACACTTTTTCATGAAAAATAAAATATGTTCAGAGAAACAAATACGTGTATTTGGAAAAAAAATAAGTTGTAGTCCTAATTTATGAATATGGAATTCGTCCCATGCAGTTAACCTTTTTGTATGTATTTGATTTTATTTAAATTAATCAAATAGTTAATGATATGGAATGATAATTAATTATTTTATATTTATATTTAAAATTTGATATGGTTGTGCTATAAAAAAGCTCGAGGTTATATATATATATATATCTACCGGTTTATAAATTTAGTAATTATATAATATATATCTATATCTACTAATTTGGTGGAATATTATATTCGTATTATATAATATAATAAATAATAAATGTAAATAATATATATAATCTATAAATATAATATATACATATAATAATCCATAAATAACTTTTAACTACAATCAAGAGTAACTTTTCCTTTTATATATATATATATATATATATATATATATATATATATATATATATATATATATATATATATATGGAGGAGATCAAGGGATACGTGGTATTTTTGGAATAATGAGATAAGTAAAATGAGATTTTTATATCTTTTACATTAGAGCTCCAATTTAAATAAAAAAATATTTCCGTAATCTACTGGCATTGTGTAGATTCATAAATTTTGTTTTTTTTTTTTTCAACAAGAGCTTAAAATGCACCTGATGCATGTTAACGTTTTTTGAGGTTTTTTGAGTTTTTTTTTTTTTTAGGATTTAGCCCGATTTAGAGTTTATGGTTTAGGGGTTAGGGTTTAGGGTTTTCGAGTTTACTTTGTAAACCCTCAACCCTAAACCCTAACCCCTAAACCCTTTTTCGGGTTTACTCCGTAAACCCTCAACCCTCAACCCTAACCCCTAAACCCTAAACTCTAAACCGTTCGTTTAAAAACTCGTTCTGAAACCCTAATTTCTAAACCCTAATTTTTAAACCCTAATTACTAAACCCTAATTACTAAACCCTAAACACTGTTTTTTTTTTAATCAAAAGTCATTTTTTTCTTTGTTTTTTGTTAAGATGCATCTGCTGCATGAAAGGCGGTTAACGTGAATCAAACAGCATCAAAACAGCGGATAACATGCATCAGATGCATCTTAACGTTCCAGTTGAAGAAAAAAAAAATTCTGAATCTGCACACTGAAAATAGATACCAGCAATATTTTTTTTTTAAATCGGAGTTGTAGAACTCGAAATATAAAAATCACTTATCCCCTTATCCCACTTATATCTACTTAGCGCTGGATCTTCACCCTATATATATATATATATATATATATATATATATATATATATATATATATATATATATATATATATATATATATATATATATATATATATATATATATATAATCTCTCGACTAAAATATATGTACTTACTTACCAAAACACGATAATGAGTATTCTTGAAACTATTATACCTCTAAGAAGGATGCTTCATTGTTTATTATAAGGTTGCAAAAGACGTGAGACGGGGTCGAGACGGTCGGGTCCTAAAAAGGTCGAGACGTTCGAGACGGAGTCGAGACGGGGGTCGAGACAAAGTTGACTTTTAAATATATATATATATATATGTGTGTGTGTGTGTGTGTGTGTGTGTGTGTGTACATATTGTAAAGCCAAAAACTTTAATTGACTAATTTGTACTCATAATTGCTATCACCGTTAATATAATACAGAAAATTCAAACTAAAATACGACAAATTTGTCTGATTTTACCGACTTTCTGGCTTTTTTGAATTTTGAGAGACTTTAACCTGATTTTTTCCAACTTTGACCCGAATTTTGACTGTTGACTGTCATATTAGACGGTTTTCTTCAAGACGGGACGGATTAGTCACCAAACCGTCGCAACGGGCGTCGAGACGGCTCGAGACGGATTATTATATTTGTTCAAGACTTGTACCATTTGCCTTTCGTTTTACTTACATTCATATTTTATAAAATAATAAGAGGACACAAGAAACTTCATCTAAGAATTTTTTAACGGCAAAAAAAAAAAAAAACTTCATCTATGTAACTGTCAATAAATACATATGGTTATGTCATAATCTTGACGTGTGAATTTTTTTTTTTTTTATATATATTTCTAACTTTTATCCACACTACATTGCGTACGTATATCCTCGAAATTCGTATGTATACCTATCTAATTTTCGATCCTTGTATAAGTCATCCGAATCTTATAATATGTAAGATGGAACTTAAATACGAGACGTGTGGGGGTTGGAAAGATGATGGTTGAAGTTGAATGTTTTGAACAATTTTATGTTGTTCATATCCTTTAACTTGGTTATATTTAGTTTAAGAATAAGAAAATATTTGGAGAAGATGAAATAAAATAAAAAGTTCTTTAAGCCACACACAGAGATTGGTATGCAGCTACATGTCATATCAAAACAAAAGTTAGAGAATAAAAATGATAAAATGATTTGAGATTTATAACTTCTATTAGGCTTTAAGCCTTTAAATGATCCAAACTGTTTTTTTAGCTCACAAAAGAAAATTGAACGGATAAACTTTTTCATGTTCAAGTTTACGTAAAAAAAATACAAAGATTTTGCATTTTAACCAAATCATTTTTAGACATATGCTCAACTTAAAAGAAGCCACTATATATTTTTTTTACATTTCATACACCAATCACTACTTCTGTACTTGTACTGTTGTATACTAGTCTTGTAAGCGGGGCAAAAAATTGGTAAATTTTTTTTTGGCGGGTACAAATCACCACCGGTTGCTATCGCTATTTCTGTATGAAACAAAACAATTCTTACATTGAAATCGCGTTACCAATGATTAATTAACTAACTACAAAATATCCTCAAGATGTTTTATTGTTGGTACTTAATACCATGATGGTACTAAGTATAGACAGGGGCGGATCCAGGGGGGTCAAGTGGGGTCAGCCGCCCCCGACGATTTCGAAATTTTAGTGTAAATTTTTTCGGTTTTAAGATTTTGCCCCAGGTGGAATTTTTTTTTTGCCCCAAACCCTTCATATTTTGCTCTATAACCTTCGTATTTTGCTCAAAAGCCTCTAAATTTTGCTCAAAAAACTCTATATTTTGCCCCAAAATCTCTATATTTTGTCCAAAAAAAAAATCCTTACGTTTTAAAAAAAAAATTGCCCCCGGTGAAATTTTTTTCTGGATCCGCCACTGAGTATAGACAACTGCAACACACAAGTATAATAACTCGTTTTCCTCCGCTCAACTGGCAAGCTTCTGTGGCAGACGATTGAATGGGTAACCGGTTACATGATCTGGAAAAACCGTATTGCGATTACCTTTTCCAACTCGAGGCAAACTAATAATATGGTTTTTAACGAAATTCAATTAAGGAGTTACGAGTGGAACTAATCTAGGTATAATAACTAATCTAGGTATAATTTGTTGCACATATAAACATCTGATCCTGGTATCATGAACCAGTTTCTCGCATGCAGGGCTGAGATAAAACAAGGTCTCCTTCACTTGAGAACAATATCACAAAGATACATACATTACAACAATAATCACACGTCACCAAACATGATGATGAATGACCTGTCTTGATTGATGAATGTTAACGGATAACTTTGGAGCGTTTAAGTTAGTTATACTGTTAAGCGAAAGTAACCATTTTAACCTACTTCACCTAATATGGGAATCAAAATTTAATTCAAATTCTCGTATTTAAAGTTTGAAAAAAACAAGTTGAACTGGAGTTTGGAATAACATGAATT
Organism: Rutidosis leptorrhynchoides; assembly: GCF_046630445.1. Lineage (NCBI taxonomy): Eukaryota > Viridiplantae > Streptophyta > Magnoliopsida > Asterales > Asteraceae > Rutidosis > Rutidosis leptorrhynchoides. Next base: position 342,997,653 of record NC_092338.1, on the reverse strand, counting down.
AATGAAACTAGCCAACCCAACTACTGAGGAATCCAGTTATTAAGTCCTAACCAAACTCCAAATTCGGCAATTCAATTCATGTATATATACATATATATATATATATATATATATATATATATATATATATATATATATATATATATATATATATATATATACATATATATATATATATATATATATATATATATGGTTAGACATGCAAAACATACATATATATATATATATATATATATATATATATATATATATATATATATATATATATATATATATATATATATATATATATATATATATATATATATATGGTTAGACATGCAAACTTAAATTACTATGGTGCTTCATTGCTTCATAGCAACCCAATCTATGTCTACAAATAAATATGGTTCCATATTCCCATGACCCTAAAATTTATTGTTTCATCTACAAAGCTTATTAAATAATCCCCACCAATAACATTTACCTCACATAGATTTTGGAAATTGCTTAATTTCCATCACGTGACTCTCAATTCTGTCACGTGCATACACCCCCAATAGCCAGATCAGGTTTCAATCTGGGTATACATAAATATTTTCAACAATTTTATGTTTGAATTCAAGCTTCATTTGATTTGTTTGTTAATACAAAAAAATGGGATGGTACCCCTTAAATGAAAGGTAACCAATAGCAAATGGCCACCTCATTTGCTTATAAAAGGTTAATCCAAGTTATGTTTATAACGAGTTGAACGGGAAAACTTAGGTTACGTTTGATAAAACTACATGATTCGACGCTTAATATTCATAATCTGAATGATTCAAAGGTTCTGAATGAGGTTGTTTCTAAAATTTTTTTTCTTTTTTGAACGGTGATATTGACACCAAATGCTCTCATTGGTCACCCACACACGCGTTAGAAGGAAACTCTTCACACACCATCGCCGCATTGGGCACTCGGTGTGCTTTGGACTAAACTGAGAAGCTTAAGGCATGCGCCGTATCACCTCAACAGAATTCTTGAGAAAACCCCCTCCCAGGATTCGAACTCTCGCCTATTATTTCAAGGACGTGAGCCCGGGATCAACATAGGGTTGTTTCTAAATGACAATAACATGTTTGATAATCATTTTGAACGAATAATGTGAATGTAAAGTTACCTTATTAACTTTTGAAATGAATAAAAACTACAATATAGTTATTTAATAAGTGTTCATGATATAATTTAAAACGAATATTACATAAAATTCGGGTGCTTAGTGGTTAAGAGAGAATTTCAGGTATGAATGTTGAACTATTGAGCACCATCTGTCATCTAGAAGTAAAAAACATACGCATTGAATACTGGTACGAACGCACCCTTAGCTAGAAGAGGGAGCGAGTCAAAAGTGTGTTTAAAAGAATACAAGTATTTGAATAAAATATCAAAAGGACACAATGTCTATTTATTAAAAAGATATACAAAAAAGGAGTTTTCAGGCCAACCCAACTCATTTCGATGGTACCAAAAATTACCCGTTTTGATCTGCTATCCAACAAGTCTGGCCCGCCCATTATGCCACCTCTAGTATATAAAATAACATTATTAACTGAACTCTTTCCCTTCAAGAAACAGAAGAAAGAACAGTGGAATTATCTAATAGAGGTGAAAGTACAGTAAGTACCAAATGAATTCAATGTTCGGAAACTCAATTCCTGTTAGTACCGTTACTCTTTCCATAATAACTAATGATCTTAATGGTCACATATGATTCCCTACAGTCACATTTTAAAAAATAATAATCCATATGTTAGGTGTGCATCTGATTTTGACCCACCAAAGTACCAATCTTTACACTTAAAATTAATATGACCGTTTTATTTTGATTAAAACACAAGCATTGAGCTTGCAAACAATAAAAAAACTGAGAAGCTGGTAAAACATTTGCTAATGTTGATAGCATCGAATATGATATGACATGACATTTCAGTTTTTTTTTTTTTTTTTAAATTTAGTACATAAAATTATTAATGAAGGCAACATGTTACCAGCTTCAAATATTACCCTAGGATAACATCTGAAAACACATATAACTTGCAAAACTACACCTTTTTTTAAATATGATAAGATGGTAGCTTAGTGTATTGAATGTGTACATGTTCTAATACTAAATACAAAGACTACCAACTACTTACATAAATGCAAACATTAAGAATACAATTTATGAGCCAACCCTTTAGCATGAAGGGTTGATGTAATTAAGGTCATATTGACTAACCTGCTTTAGAGGCAAATTTAAAGACAGAATGCACCCTAAAGCATCTATCCCCATGTATGAATTTACCTGCAAAGGCACAAACTTATATTAGTGCGTAAAATTAATTAAATAAAATATTATAAAGTTTGATCATGAGGGCATTATGGTAGCCTATGAAACTACAAACCATATTGAAGCAGAGCATCATAAAAATTTGGGTACGAAGTTTGTCTATGGTAACAGGCAACCTTACTGACTTAAACGAACAGAGGCAGTTGTTTCTTGATTGCTCTTAATAACTGAAGAACAAAGGTTGTTCGTGGACATTAAATTGAAGTGTTTTTTAGATTCACAACAATAGTAATTTGTACACCAGCTCTGTTTAAATGCTACATGACAAATAGTGGGGTACACCTGAATGATAAATAATGATACGCATAATGATCCGTCTCAAAAACAGGCAAGCATCTCGGCAAAGACCCTACCCGGCACCGCACGTCCCGGAACACGGACCCTTTCCCGACATCCATCCGACGACATCTCAGCAACTTTACCACGCCGGGCGAATGGCTAGACTGAGAGCTCGGGTGACATACACATAACCGGCATCATGCAGCCAGTCATGATAACTATAACCGTAAAGAAACACTTGGAATAAATAGAAAGCAAAACCTCCCCGGCTAGACTGAGAGCACCATGATGCCTTAACCGGAACCGACACGCCGCTGTTACCGTCACCACTTCTCGGTTCGGTATTCCAAACCGGCACAAAGATACCATCCGGGAACAAGCACGCCGTCCCGGAGAAAATGCATTGTCCCGGAATAGACACTTCATCCCGGAACGAGTACTTGACAACGTCAGCCCGCGAATCTAGGGAAGTTTGTTAGGATCTGTTATTCCCATGAAAAGGACAGGTACCACGTCACCCCTCGGGATTGACAAAGTTCGTTACAACCATGAAAGGGACATGTGTCACGTCATCATTCCCTCTAAAACATCTATAAATACGTAAACAAGATCTTTCATCTTGACAACACTTGATGCATTAATGTTACTCTGCCCAAATCAATTGCGATAGCATTACTCCAGTCGTTAGCTTAATTCTGATCAGCGCTCCAATCATCATCGGAGCCAATTCACACTCTGAGATATTAACTTATTCAATTCCGATCGGATAAGGTTAATTCAATCGATTGTTTTACGCCCTTGGAATCCAGATTCAGAATCGGGGTTTGCACAATTATTGGAGTTAAAACATTCGACTTGCTCTTTTTCCCAAATCAAGCACTCAAACCCGAAATCTAAATCACACGTAACGATTTTGGTTTGATCAAATGGCGCCACCTAAAGGTACGAACAACACAGTGAAACCAAGTAGCGAAACGGCAAGCAAGAAAGGAACGAACGACGCCGTTCAACCACCTATGAACAAAGGAAGCTCACAACTGGTGGAGTCACCTCAACCTCAAAAATAATCAATCGCTCACATTCACTCCGGTGACGTGTCGGAGACGAGATGAATGTCTCTGACGATGACGAGGACACACAAGAGGGATCACCACTCGGTGGAGATAGGTTGAAGCTCGGCACTCTTGGTCTTAAAACTGGTGGTTCAAGCGGCATCGAATCGTGTCACAACGACACCAACATGATCACCAAAATGATCTCAGCCGACGTCGAGAAACAAGTGATCGAAAAGCTAAAGTCCATGTTGAACGATAACAGTCTAGCAGAGAAGCAGCAATCGCAAACTCTAGACGTTCTGAAAACCAGCCCAATGTTAAACATCGGTGCGGGAAGCGAGGGTGTCACCAAAGCTGCCGCGAACGCATGGCTGACCGAGCTCCTCGTACAGGCTGCGCCGCCGGCATACAAACACTCCCTGTCGCAACCCACCGTCCAGGGGACTGCACTCGAAAATCTGTTTGTCCTAATCACTGGTAACAAAGCAAAGCGACCGGTTGAGATGTCAGCTACTAGCCAGAAGCTGTGCGAATGGATCGCTAGGTGCATACTCCATACTAACATCGTCATACCGGTCACTTTGAGGGTGTACAATGGCACTACTGACCAGGACGATTTCCTGCAAATCTTTGAGGACGCCATGAAAACCCAACATTGGAGTGATGAGGTAGCATGTCATCTCTTTCCGACTGTACTACAGTTGGCTGCCAGGGAGTGGTTCGCAAAATTACCACCTAACGGAATCACATGCTTCGCAGACTTGCGGGAAAAGTTTCTCATGCAATATCAGAACCTCCGCCGACACACGTATACACACATGTATGCTCACGAAATCCCGATGTACTGGGGGAGAAAATTGAAAGCTTCATCACGAGGTACATGCTGGAATGTCAAAAAATCCCAGGACTCCCGGAAACACAACAGATTTCCGGATTCATAACGTGCCTGGACAAAGATGCACACCCGTCGTTTGTCTCTGAACTCCGATGGAACATCCCGGGTACATTTGCAGATGTCGTGACGGTAGCAAGGCAGTATCAACACTCGGGGAGGGAGAGATAGGCTGGGTATCATCGGGAAGAGAGGAAAAGAGAAGAAGAGAAGAGAAGCAACAGTAGGCACCGCCACGACAGCAGCAGACGTAGTGGAAGCCATAACCAAAACCACAACAGCCACGGGAAAAGCCATGACAGCCATAGGCATGACAAGAGCAGCCGGAAACCTTATGATAAGGGGTCACTAATCGGTAGCCTCTCCAAAACCCCAAGGGAGATACTGTTAACGGAACCCGTTAAGGCAAAGTTTACCCCTCCGGCACCACTGGAAAAACCGGATGGTCAAAAGTCAGACAAGTATTGTGAGTTCCATGAAGACAATGGCCATGACACCGATGAATGCAAGGCGCTGATACGCGAAATCATCGCCAAAATCAAAGCAGGTGAACTCACTCACTTGTTGTCCGGACGGAAATTCAAAAAGGTTGATCCCAACAAAACGTTCAGTTGGCAGAAGGAAGACGGTAAAAAACGTGAGAAGGCGAAAGATAAAGTTGTCATCAACATGATCAACGTCGAGAAAGACGCGTTTGTCCCGCAGAGCTCCTGGAAAGATGCTGCCATCACATTCCCGGGAACACTGCCACGATACTCTTGGGATGAACCGGTAGTCATTACCGACCTGATAGATGGATTCCCGGTAAGCGAAATGTACACCGACACGGGAAGTGAAGTCGAAGTCTTGTATGCTCATTGCCTTTCCCGGCTTCCAAAGTGTGTCGGAAGGAAGATGAGACAATCTAATGCCGTCATCTTTGGATTCTCTGGTTCCAATGAAGAACCCATAGGTAAACTAAAGGCAACGGTCACGGTGGGTATTCAACCCTACCTCCGTAGCGAAGTCATCGACTTTTATGTCGTCAAATCTGTGACTGCCACGAATGTGATACTAAGAAGACAGTTCTTCAGGAAGTTTGGTGCAATAGCCTCTACCGCTCACGGTATACTCAAACTCCCAACCCGGCGAGGTGTGGTAACGGTTCAATCCACCCGACACCCTTTCACCGGGAACAAGTGCATTCGAGATAGGCAATATGCCGAATCATGGAAGACACCACACGTCATGGAGGAAAAACGCGTTTCTGTTCTCAAAAGGCTAACCTTCTTCTCCTAGCCGGCACACCCCAGTAGCAAAAATTCAGTCATGGTTAATGAGGCAGAGAAGGCAGTTGCTGGCCGGCGTCGCCGGTCAGGATGGGAGAAATCAATTAAGGGTGTGCGCGAAAAGGCTGAACCCCTTAATCCGACACTCAAGCGTTCAAGGACTGAAAGTTGTGAAAGTTCCAACAGAGACAGGATAGCGGTTGAAGAAAACGAAAGTGGCTGAATGAAGCAACTGAGATTTAGATAGATACCGTGATTGAAACTGATCACTTCAACTCATGGTTATCTTGATGTTTGTCTTTTTTCTTTTAATAAAGAACTGATGTATGTTCTTCCTTTTTAGGAACTAATAAAAGCTTTTTACCGTTTACAATAACTTTGTCATTAGCCAATGGGGCTTTGCCTCATTGGTCACCATGTTAACATGGTGTTCGAGGAGACCAGGGTTCGAGTCTCGGGGGGGGGGGGGATTTTCGTGAATTAACTTCGTGAGCTAACCACTAACCACTAACATTGCCTTTCAAAAAAAAAAATAACTTTGTCATTACGTTATTTACAACGATGTTCAAATAATTATAACTGGCTAGCGGCAGACGGATTCCGGCATCCACATAAGTCCCATGCACGTTATTTTGTACCCCCTTAAGAGGTGATTGTCTAGCCCTCGTCGGTACAAGTTTACACTGATAAGCGGTCAATGAGTAAATGGCATAAACACGCGTGACTGCACGGTGTACACGCCAAAACTAACACAAATGTAGCCTAGACCTACATACGAAGATATGAACTAGTTCAACAAGAAAGCATGACAATCACATAAACATTCGCATGGTTACACAACCACAACGGGGCAACCGTTACAAAAATTGGCATCCAAGATACACGCCTCGGATACTATACAAATGCCCAACAAAACAACGAACTTATATTCTAACAATTGGTTGACCGTCGTACTCCCCCCGGCATACAAATCCCTATATTATTTAAATCAGATATTCACCGCTGCCTGCGCCGTACGAACCTCCTGAAGGGCATTCACCTTGACCTTATCGACCATCTCTGGATTAAGAACAAAGTCGGATCCGAGATAATGCCTCCATACAAGCTGAAACGTATCAGACGCGCCGGCAGCGCCAAAACACTTCAAGAAAAAACCAAATGGCCCCGACGACGAGACCATACATCTTTTTAGGGAAGACGGAAGCTCAGACCCCAACCGGTCAGGCTCTCCAAAAGCAGCCTTCAACGTCACTTACAGTAGACTCCTGGATCATGACAGGCTGCTTTCCATGGTTAAAACTGACCAGAAAAGAAGTGGTACAAGCCGCAGGAGCTCGGACCCGAGCAGCTCACTGCTTATCAACAGATAGGGCGGAAACAAATCCCAACATATCCGGGGAAAACCCTTTAGAGTCGATATATTTGTGGACATCATAGTTGATATCGAACTCGAAGAATGATCGGACAAACTCGTCTCTCCCGCACAAAAATGAAAGTCAATGGAATTCACGGATAACTCCACAGTTACGGTTAAAAAAAAATTCAAGACAGAATATGTCAGTACGAAGACAACGACAAATATAAAAACAGTTCATCAAGCGTATGTATCACCAATATCCTGTATAGAAGTTTATTTCAAGACAGAAGACAAACGCGGTTTATTTCATTACTAAGCACGAAAGCCACATGTATAAAAGCTGAAAACCCTAACAACCTATGGCTTCAGCATAAAAATATCAAATCTTATACAAACAAAAGGAAACCCTCGTATATGATCTGTCAAAGCTCACCCCCAAAAAGAAGTGAAAATGGGCACGTATGTTGAAAGAAATCAAAAGCTCTCAATGAGCAATCACCAACATGGCCCGGCTGGTATTGGGAAGATCGCAAGACAGACGAATGTCCGACAGCCCCACGGGTAGTAATTCGAGTTTCGAAATAAACTGGAAGCACAAGAAACAACTTTCGTTCGCAAGGGATGCGCAAAGCAAATCGTTATCCGAGCACAAACGAATCGTATTCCTCGAGTCCAGAAGATCCAAGAACCCAGCGACCAATCGGATGACATAAGATACATCGAACGACCATCGGCATTCGGTAATTTCCAATCTATCCGCAGCTGAAGGCGGAATACGTTCGAAAAAATTCAAAGATTCGAAAAAAATCTTCAGATCCAAATCGAAGCCTGAAACAGAACAAAACAGCAATAAGAAGGCCGCACAAAAAGAGAAGACAAAAAAGGAAAAACACAAACACTTACCAATACTGTGAGCAATATGCCTCAGCGAATAACGGCAACCCCATATTTCGAGCATCAACAACAACAACAACAACAACATCAATGATTAACCAAAGCAAAGGGGTTATTCATAACATCGAAAGGCAATTCTCGAAGGTTTGAGAATTTATAAAGTGAAGCAGTGTTGAAGACACAAATGTAGAATAGTTGGAAGCAAAAAAGTGAAAAACTCAGGTGAAAAACGAAGCTATTTATAGCCACAAAGTAAACAAGAAGCAATGATGAAAGTGGCATACAGTTGTCTCTTGAAAAATGTTTCAAGATATCGATAAACGGAACGTAATCACTGAAAACGACACAGTTACAAAGAAAAACGTCTTTTCAGGAGGCATACGCATATAATGCACGTCCACTCAAGCGCTTGGCACAATTTTCTAAGTTTGGCGACGGTAACCGTTCCGGCTACCAATAGCAAACTGGGGGACTTAATGATACGCATAATGATCCGTCTCAAAAACAGGCAAGCATCTCGGCAAAGACCCTACCCGGCACCGCACGTCCCGGAACACGGACCCTTTCCCGACATCTATCCGACGAAATCTCAGCAACTTTACCACGCCGGGCGAATGGCTAGACTGAGAGCTCGGATGACATATACATAACCGGCATCATGCAGCCAGTCATGATAACAATAACCGTAAAGAAACACTTGGAATAAATAGAAAGCAAAACCTCCCCGACTAGACTGAGAGCACCATGATGCCTTAACCAGAACCGACACGTCGCTGTTACCGTCACCACTTCTCGGTTCGGTATTCCAAACCGGAAAAAGATACCCTCCGGGAACAAGCACGCCATTCCGGAGAAAGTGCATTGTCCCGGAATAGACACTTCATCCCGGAACGAGTACCTGACAACGTCAGCCCGCGAATCTAGGGAAGTTTGTTAGGATCTGTTATTCCCATGAAAAGGACAGGTGCCACGTCACCCCTCGGGATTGACAAAGTTCATTACAACCATGAAAGGGACATGTGCCACGCCATCAACAACAACAATAATACCCAATCCCACAAATGTAGGGTATGGGGGAGGTAGAGTGTAGACAATCATTCCTCGTACCCTAGATTAGAAGGAAGTCACTACTCCACCCTCGGGTATAGAACCCGCGACTAGATCAGGTCTTCCCTCCCTCTACTCTAGAGGCAAAAGAGATTGCTTCCTAAGGACCTCCGACCAGAAATGCTCATAAAAACAAAAAGTGTGAGCAAATGATACGTACCTGTAAACGTTATGTGCGCCTAGAAAGATGCAACCATACAAAGTAGCCATAAAGAGAGGACACATATAGCAAGTAAAGCATAACAATAGGACAAATAGCATGGGTAATATAGTGCGCATAGACATGTAATTTCAAGTAGGCCTACCAACAAGCAAAATACACACCCACCCTCCCACCCTCCCACCCAGCCACACATATACACCTACACATACACACTCATACATACATACACTCATACACTCATACACTCATACACTCATACAGACATACATACATACATACATACATACATACATACATACACACACACACATACATACGTACATACACCTAGATACATGCACATAGATACATACACACACATAAGCATGTATAAATACCTATACCTAAACACATATACGTATAGATACATTCATAGATATAACTTAAATATATTCACTTAGATATATATATATATATATATATATATATATATATATATATATATATATATATATATATATATATATATATATATATATATATATATATATATATATATATAGGTACAGATACAGACATGCATACATACACCTAATAGCTTACTCAATTATTCTAATTCTACTCCTCCACAGGCTCCTATCAGAAGTCATGTCCTCCGTCAGTAGAAGCTCTTTCATGTCAAGCTTCAATCTATCCTCCAACCTACGTCTAGGTCTACCCCTTCTCCTAACGCCGCTAACAGCGAGGGTCTCGACTCTCCTAACCGAGGCTAAAAGTGGGCGCCTCATAACATGCCCAAACCATCTAAGTCGTCCTTCCCTCAACTTGTTGACGATGTTCCCAACTTCCAAGTTGTCCCTAAAAACTCCGTTTGGTATCATATCTAGCATGGTCTTACCACACGTCCACCTAAGCATCCTCATTTCTGCCATCTCCATCCTCCTCTCTTGGGCCTTCGTCATTGGCCAACACTCAGATCCGTACAACATGGCTGGTCTGATCGCCACCTTGAAAAATTTTCCTTTCAACTTAAGGGGTATCTTCTTGTCGCACAACACCCCTTTCGCCGCTCTCCACTTCAACCATCCTACTCGTATACGATGCGTCATGTCCTCATCTATCCTTCCCGATCTTTGAAGCATCGAGCCTAAATATCTAAAGGACTCTTGTGGGGGTAAAATCTAATCCCCAATTCTAATATCCACAATATCGTCGTGTTCCTCTTCGCGCGTCTTGAAATCGCACCTAAGGTACTCCGATTTAAGTCTGCTAATCCGTAGGCCATTTGATTCTAGGGCGATCCTCCATTGCTCTAGCCTTCTGTTAAGCTCATCCTGTGAATCAGAAACTAATACAATATCGTCAGCAAATATAAGGCACCATGGGATGTTGTCTTGTATCCTATGAGTCAGCTCGTCGAGGATCAAAGCGAAAAGATAAGGGCTAAGGGCGGATCCCTGGTGTAAACCTACCTCTACATGTGTCATGTCATCATTCCCTCTAAAACATCTATAAATATGTAAACAAGATCTTTCATCTTGACAACACTGGATGCATTAATGTTATTCTGCCCAAATCAATTGCGATAGCATTACTCCAGTCGTTAGCTTAATTCTGATCAGCGCTCCGATCATCATCGGAGCCAATTCACACTCTAAGATATTAACTTATTCAATTCCGATCGGATAAGGTTAATTCAATCGATTGTTTTACGCCCTTGGAATCCAGATTCCAAATCGAGGTTTGCACAATTATTGGAGTTAAAACATTCGACTTACTCTTTTTCCCAAATCAAGCACTCAAACCCGAAATCTAAATCACACGTAACGATTTTGGTTTGATCAATAAACTACAAAAAAATATATAAACACTAAAACCTAATAAAAATCAGAAGTGGTGACTCAACGTTCCCCTAAAATAAGATTCTAGCATGACTATAGAGCTCTTCAGCAAGGTTGGAGAACTCAGAACTCGAGGCGACTCGGTCGGAAATTTTTGGGCGGGAAGAACTCATTTTAACTTATATTGACTTTTTAGTTTTTTTTAATATAAATATATCTGTTCTAATATTATAAATTCAAATAGACTTTGACAAATTGGCCAAGTTTTTGACCGAGTTTCAGAGTTTTTGACCGAGTTGCTGAGTTACTGAGTTGGCCGATTTGACCGAGAACTCCCCTAGCTAGCCAAGAACTCCCCGAGATGGCCAAGAAACTCGGCTCGGGTAACTCGGTCCTTGACTGAGTAATTGACCGAGTTGGGCACCTAGAACTCGAGTGGTGATTTTAAACGAGAACTCGGCCAACTTGGCCAACTTTTACAACACTGCTCTTCATTTGTATCGTTTAAGAATTTAACTCCATAGATATTATTATACATGAAATTATATCTAAGGAATCAATTGCATAGATCATTCATAATTTCATAATAATGTAGTTTGTGAGTGGAAAGATTTTAACATATCCTCCGAGTAAGGACTTATGGTGAAAATTCAATGTCAATATTACTTACAGAAACACGCAATCTTGACTACTCGTTCGGTTCATTTAATTGTTTAGTCATAAAGCCTTTAGTATCATTTAGAAACTCATCCATGCTCTTGCACAGCAGCAACTGTTCTTGAAGAGACTGCACGAGTGTTTTAAGTTTCTGGATATGCTTTTCTTGAGATAGGATTATCTGTAATGACAAGATTATACAAATATGAGACGTATTTATAACAATAGCCCATTTTCGGTGACATTTAAAAGGGTTACCAGATAATAAAATAGGACCTCGATTACACACATCTTGCAGATGTACAACTACTATTCTAAACATAGTTAAAATGAAAGGGTTAAGTCTCTACAAATTCATGAATTTTACGAGAATTCTATTTTTATTTGATCAACTTTAGGAGTTTCTATTGTATGTATCAAACTTCCTGTTGTTGCTATTGTGTGTATCCTATGGCTACCTGGTATTAATGCTGACCTGCCAGATATTTAAGTTGCTACGTCATCAAACCGGTGCCACATCACCTTTTCACAAGTTATAGGAGGCTGGATACATACCAAACCAATAACTGAAAGTGTGATACAGACCATAGAAGTTTTTACAGTTCAGTACAATGAAAATAATTTTAGGGCCGATCAAGTAACCATTTAGGCTCACCCGTCCACTTTCAGTCCACATATTTCAATTAATTATCATTTTAACCGTTGCTACCCAGTAAGCACTTAATAAGTATGACTCAAAGAATATAGAGCATAAATGATATATTATTCAAGAGCCTATAACACGATAAACCACTTATAGTCAATATTATCTCCACTTTGATGTGTTCTATCTTGATCCTAAAACCATTGTATATTACTGTATGGTATTTATAGTTATTTATAAAATCAATTAACCATTTTGTTTCATAATTGCTTATAATCACATTCAGGTTGAAGTTATTAATAGAAATGTATTAAATTTTTGAAATGAATGTGGGCTCTAAAAGACACGTACCAATCTTGGCCTAAGCCCTACATCACTTGGCATGCTGCTATTGATACAACTCTCCTTTTCTAAAAGGTGCATCCACTATAATGCAATGTTGCTTACACTCTAATACTCAAGTGGTGCCACCCCACATTTTCCCTTAAAACTATGATTTCCGTAACCATTATATCCTTAAAGACTCATCAAAAACAAAAATTAAAGAAGTTTTTTTGTATGAGCTTGTACTTGTATTTGCACATACTCTGTGTGTGTGTGCGCGCGGGGGCGTGTGTGCCAAAAAAGTCACAGTAGTTCACACACTTTGATCTAATCAAGCGTAATCCGAATTTTGGTTCTACTAAAAGCCTTAAATGAAACTAAATGATATATACAAATTTAAATATGCAAATTGCAATATCGTACTATTTGTATGTATGTATGGCATTTCATTTGAAACCTTTTTAGTTCGAAGGGATTACACTAGTTGATCAATGATTCAATTCATACCTTTCGTGTTAAAAGGTAGAAATCACACCAACTAAAACTACATCAATTTAGACATCTTAGTATTCTACAGCAGTATTACACACCTTCTATTGATAATCCCTAACCTTAGGTACTTAAAAATTTAAAACATGTGAGATTAGGAGGTACGGCAGTAATTCGCTTTTCATATTTGAGGACATAAAACGAACATAGCCATTTTTACTGAGTATGGACATTGAAATATAAGACGAAACGATATGTACTTGCCTTTTCTTTAACAGATTCTTCCCTTTCTAGAACATATTGTTGCTTTCTTGATAAGGCTGATGATCTTGCTTCTACGTCGTTTACAATTTTCTGGTTCCAATCTAACTGGGAAGTCAACACCATCAATAAAAGCAATGTAAGAAACAGAAGGGGCTTAGACATGGCTAAACAACCCCCAATCTGCGTAAATACCCTGGTGAAAAAGAAATATCATCTCAGTTAAATTATAGAAACAACAAACATTATTTCATACTCAACCTATTGATTTCCAAATTTAATACATTCATGAAATCGAATGTAAAATTAACGTAACCATAACCTCTCATGTAAACCCAAGGGAACACATAAGTACATAACATCATTTCATAGCAGCCAGTTAACTGTTTCTATAAAGAAAAGCAAAATGAAGACAACTCCAGCATAAAGTAAACGAAAGGTATCTTTATACACATAATTAGGTAACTGTATACAACTCGTTGTCAGTCATCTATGAAATTCAACTAAAACTATGACCATATGTAAACCCTAGGAAGCACATATACATTGCAACTCAGCTCATCCAATTTATGAAGCAAAATGAATACAATTATAATTCTGTATAAATAATGAACGAAAAGTATACAGCTGTGCCGACCATGGCTTGTGCATATATGTTATACAGATCTATAATTATACAAAATAACGAAAAGTATACGCGTGTATCATGCAATTTATGGTCAAACCTATCAGTTTCCAATTGTAGAACACAATTAAAATCAAATGCAAACCCTAGGAAGCACATAACGTGATGCAAAACGTAGTCGTTTTCATATATATGGTGAGCTAAGGGTAAACGGAAGTATCAGCCATCCATGGATTGTGATTATATAAACAAGTGATCATTAGCATTACATACAATTCATGATCATTATATATGTATCAATTTCCAATTTTATATTTTATAATTTTATAATACAATTAAAACTAACGTCCGTAAACCCTAAAAAATGCATCGCATCAAGTTCATAGGATTCCAATAATTTCTATACAAAAGTCATGAAATGCAATATAGAGGTGTAAATCTCTGTACGTGTATATTATTATTATTATTATTATTATTATTATTATTATTATTATTATTATTATTATTATTATATATATATATATATATATATATAGGGATGATTCTTACACACCACTTTTTGATCTCTATACACTTTTGTCTCATAAGTTGACAGTTATGCCTCTAGAAAGTTGAACTTATATTATTATTATAAGTATAATTAAGGGTAGATTAGGTAATTAGGTGTACATGGATCAAAATGTAGTGTGTGAGAATCACCTCCCATATATATATATATATAGGCGTAATATAATAATGAAACGAAATAAGTAAAAGTGAAAAGTAGTCCAAACGGAGCACCTAAAAAATCTGCAGACAGTGTTGACGGAGGGAATCTGTGAGGATGACGTAACGCCGGAAAAATGATGTGTTTGGTTGCTTTCGGGGTAAAATTTCTATTTGGGAGATAACTTACAAACAAAATAAAGTATACAGTTCACCCTATTTGCAGCAGGGGAGTTCATGTACACTGCCTATACACATGTTTTGCAACAATTATTTATTTATTTACTAGCTTAAGACTCGCGGATTCGCGTGTTTCGTCAATAAAATTTTTAAATATTAATAAATTACGTGTTAGCTCATGTAAAAATGCACTAAAAATAATGTATTAAACGAAATAAAAATGCAAATTCTTAGTCAAAATATAATTCTTCGTAGTCATGCTAAGTGACAATCAACTAATTAATGACTTCTCACTTGGTCAATAGAATAGTCTTATGTTTTAAACAAAAATCTTCCTTTTGGACCGAACTTGGGATTTGTAAACATTGCAAGTGACAATCGTTTATGAAAATATAGGTAATTACTAAGAATATAGAAATAAACACATGAAAAAATTAACTAACTGTTATAAAAGTAATAATTGGATGATAATTTTATTATTATTATAGATATTGCATATTATATTTTTTTGAGTATAAATAGGTGTGTTGAGTTAGAGTTTATGGGATGTATTTTTTGGTTAACAAAAACACTCTCTCTCTCTAGATTCCAAATGCCACCAAACTTTCATTGTACATTTTTCTATAAATAAAAAACCAATTACTCATACATTTTGTTCAACCTTTGTTTTCTCCGTTTTACAGTATATCTATCTCTATATACCTTCTACAGCCAAGAACCACTAAAGGTAGTTATAAGCCTACTGAATTATAACACGTTATCAGCACGAAGTGCTCTGTATAATCAAGGTTTATCTAAGCAAGCACACGTCACTAATCTAGGTAAGAAATTGTTTAACTTTTATTAAATCCACTAACATTTATATTTATGTTATTTAAGTTATATATGGTCGGTTCTACCACCTGAATTATATTTCTGTAATCTAACTTTTATTAACTTCACTAACATTTATATTTATATTTATGTTATATATGGTCGGTTATACCGCATGAATTATATTTCTGTAATCTAACTTTTATTAACTTCACTAACATTTATATTTATGTTAATAAGACCTCATGATTGTACGCAACACGTCATTTGACAACACGGTACTTTATGTACGCAACACGTCATTTGACAACATGGTACCATGGGTCGAGATTAATTCCGATCAATACGAATACGATGGGGTCTTTATATGTTATCTAACATTTATGATTACTTATGCAATTAATCATTATTTATTTCATGCATACTAATGTTTATTCTTAAATTTATAATCTTAAAAGTTAAAATAAGAAAAAGTAGTTTGTATTTTTATTAAAAGTAAATCTTAAAAGTTAAAATAAGAAAAAGTAGTTTGTATTTTTATTAAAAGTAAATCTTAAAAGTTAAAATAAGAAAAAGTAGTTTGTATTTTTATTAAAAGTAAATCTTAAAAGATAAAATAAGAAAAAGTAGTTTGTATTTTTATTAAAAGTAAATCTTAAAAGTTAAAATAAGAAAAAAAATCTTGTCCTTTATATTACTCATACGCGTTTTGATATAGTGACTTTATTCGTTAACGTCAACTAATGACGTTACAACGGTCATATATACATAACGGTTGTTAACGTCAACTGACGACGTTACAACAACTATATTTTTCAAATATAAAATAAACATCTCCGTTTTCACATTTTCACAAATCAATCTTTATTTTTCAGATTACTACTCTCAAAAGGTTTTTGTAAAAATGATTCACACAAGGATGATTTTTCCTATTGTATTGGTCATATTAACTATCATCATTGTTGCTAATATACCACCGGGTGAACCTATATTCTATCCTGCCCTTGTGGTTTTATTATTTGTAATCATACCATTATTCTGTTGTTTGCTACTTATGAATTTAAAATGATTCTAATTTCATTTTATTATTTGTCTATGAATAGAAGTTGATTATGATTATAATTTATGTTATTCATCTTTTTGATAATAGAAAATGTCGAATTTGAAAAGGCTTAAATTTGCTCATTTAGAACAAGTGGGAACAACTACTTAACATGGGTTATGAATGTAGAAAAACATCTCGAATCAAACGGTATTTTAGAAACCCTGAATGAAAATAACAATTATTTCGAACAAGAGAAAGCAATAGTAAGTATTTTTCTTAGCAAACATATTGACGAGTCCTTAGAATCTACATATTATATGATCGAAAATCCAAGTGTATTATGGAAAATACTCAAAGATAGATACGTTAATAATTATCAAAAAAAAAAAAATAATAATAATAATAATAACGGTGATCCATGAAAGAATAAAATTAAAGATATTAGTAGACGCTCTTATAAGAATTCCGGAGATTCTTATTAATGATCTGGTAACGTGGATCATCAGTCTAGTATTTCTTGAATACATGAACATCTTGTTTAGCTCTACAAATAAGTCCCAAAAGAAAAGAAAACGAGAGTGAATCTGTTGACAAATCTTGATTAAATTAACCCTGAGCTACCTTGAGACTTGAATGGTTTGAATTTTCTAAGATGCCTAGTTTTTTTTTTATGTATCACTCATAAATAAATGTTTTTAGACCATAACGCATATGTTTTATTAAGTGTTATCTTTTATGTACTTCAGATTATAACTTGTTTGCAGGTAATATAATTTGATTATCTTGCTGAAATAAAACTCATTATTTGCTTATCTTATTTGAAGTTTTAGTATGAATCCTGCAGAAATACAACATCAATTAAATGGTAAAGACCTATGTATTGCAGATAGTAGTAACATACACACTATGATCAAATCTAAGAAATATTTCATTGATTTAAATCAAATGAAGGAATTATAAATACTATACCAGCTCTTGCAAACTTGATATAAGAAACGAAAAAGGCAAAATTTCATATTACCAAATGGTACGAATTTTTTGGTAAACAATGTCTTGTTTTCTCCCAAATCAAAGAGAAATTTGTTAAGTTTCTCTGATATATATCATAGTGGATATGATTATCAGTCAATGATAATCGAAAATGAGAAATATCTATGTAGCACCGAAAAGCGCATAGGATTAAAAGCGCATATGATAAAAAGCGCATATGATGAAAAGCGCAGCGCATATGATTAAAAGCGCATATGATAAAAAGCGCATATGATGAAAAGCGCATCGCATATAATTAAAAGCGCATATAATGAAAAGTGCATATGACGAAAAACGCAGCACATATGATTAAAAGCGCATATGGTGAAAATGATTTATGATGAAAAGCACATATGGTGATTAATGAAAATCACATATGGTGATTAATGAAAAGCACATATAGTGATTAATGAAAAGCACATATAGTGATTAACGAAAAACACATATGGTGATTAATGAAAATCACATATGGTGATTAATGAAAAGCACATTGAGAAAGAATCACCAATATTTCTTGAAAGAATTCAAGGGAATATATATGGACCAATTCATCCATCATGTGGACCATTTTGATATTTCATGATTCTAATAGACGCATCTAGCGGATGGTCTTATGTTTGTGTGTTATCAAGCCGTAATATGGCATTTGCAAAGTTTCTTGCACAAATTATTAAATTGAGAACACATTATTCTGATTACATCATTAAAAGGATGAGACTTGATAATGCTAGTGAGTTAACATCTCAAGTATTGAATGATTATTATATGTCTACAGGGATTGTTGTTGAACATCCAGTTACTCATGTGCATACACAAAATTGGTTTAGCTAAATCAATAGATAAACGCTTGCAGCTAATAACTAGACAATTGGAAATGAGTACAAAACTCTCAATATTTATATGGGGACATGTAAAATTACATGATGCGACATTAATTCGCATTAAACCAAGTGCAAGTCATAAATATTCTCCATTACCAACTTAATTTTGGTCGAGAGCCAAATATTTTCCATCTTAGAACATTTGGCTGTGCAGTGTATTTTTAATTGCACCACCACAATAAATGATTCCTCAAAGAAGGATGGAAATATATGTTGGATATGAAACATATTCAATCATAAGATATATTGAACTCATGACGGGTGATGTTTTACAGCACATTTTGCCGATTGTCACTTTAATGAAACATTGTTCCCTATATTAGGGGGAGAAATGAAAAATAAATAAAAAGATGCTTCATTATGTGAACATCAATTAAGGTATATAGAACTCGCACAAAAGAATGCGAAACGAAAGTTCAAAAATAATGCATATGCAAGAACTTGCAAATTAATTACTTTATGCATTTAAAGATACAAAAAGAGTGACTAAATCATATATACCAGCAGTAAATGCTTAAGTTAGAATTGAAATTCCAAAAGCTGGCAATAATGTCACTCATGAGTCTTCGCCACGTCTGAAACGTGGAAGACAAATTGGTTCCAAAGATAAAAATCCTAGAAAAGAAAAATCAGCTGATAATGAGGTAAAAAAAAAGTGTTCAAGAAGAACCACAAATCAATATTCCTTCTGCAGAGGATATTGATAAATGTAAATACATAAATTGCAATAAATTATGCAATATTATGGAACCGAAATGAAATGAAAAATCTTGATGAGATATTTTCATATAATGTTACAATGACATCATGAATAAAGATGATGATCTGGAACCAAAATCTGTCATTGAATATCAAAATAGACATGATTGAGCTCAACAGAAAGGAGCAATACGAGCTGAAATAGAATCACTCAATAAAAGAAAAGTTTTCGGATCAATCGTTATCACTTTTAAAGATGTGAAACGTATGGGATATAAATGAATTTTTATCCGAAAAAGAAATGTGCAAATGAAGATACAAGGCAAAACTAGACTTGTAACTCAAGGTTTCCCACAAAGACCAGAAATGAATTATGAGGAAAACTTATCCTTATGTAATGGATACAATTACTTATTAGATACTTAATCAACCTGGTAGTTACTTAAATGCATCTCATGGATGTTGTTACTACTTATCTATATGGATCACTTGATAGTGATATATATGAATATACCTGAAGGGTTTAAGGTATCAGAAACATCTAACGCAAAACCTAAAGAAATGTATTCCATTGAATCACAAAGATTTTTATATGGGTTGATACAATAGTATAACGGATTAAGTAATTACTTGATAAGAAAAGTGTATACATATAAACTTATTTGCACATGTGTTTTAATTATGAAAACAATGACCAGATATATATCGTAGTTATTTATGTCAATGATCTTAATATCATAGGTACAAATAAAGAGATCCATGAAGCCATTCAACTTCTAAAGAAAGAATTTGAAATGAAAGATCTCGGAAAAACCAAGTATTGCCTTGGTTTACAAATTGAACATATGCCTAATGGTTTACTTGTACATCAAACAACATATACTGAAAAGATTTTAAAACGTTTTAATATGGACAATGCAAAACCATTAAGTACTCCTATGGTTATTAGATCACTTAATGTTGACACTGATCCATTTCGTCCTTGTGAAGATCATGAAGATATCATAGGACCAGAAGTACCATATCTTAGTGCAATTGGAGCTCTTATGTATCTTACAAATTGTACAAGACCTGACATTTCTTTTGCAGTTAATTTGTTGGCAAGGTTCAGCTCAGCTCCTACCAAAAGACACTGGAATGGGATCAAACACATATTTCGATACCTTCGAGGAACTACTGATTTAGGATTATTTTATTCTAACGAATCGAAACAAGATTTGGTTGGTTATGCAGATGCAGGTTATTTATCTGATCCACATAAAGCTAAATCTCAAAATGGATACGTATTCCTAAATGGAGGTACCGCAATATCATGGCGTTCTCAAAAACAAACACTTGTTGCAACATCATCAAATCATGCCGAAGTGATTGCATTACATGAAGCTACTCGGGAATGTTTTTGGTTGAGATCAATGACACAACTCATTACTGATTCTTGTGGACTAGAACGCAATAAAAGTTCAACAACTATCTATGAAGATAATGTAGCTTGCATAACACAGATGAAAGAAGGGTATATCAAAAGTGACCGAACAAAACACATACCCCCTAGATTCTTCTCATACACTCAAAATCTCATTAAGGACAACCAGATTGAAATGAGATATGTTCAGTCCAGCAAAAACTCTGCTGACCTTTTCACCAAAGCACTTCCAACTGCTATTTTCAGAACACACGTTCATAATATTGGCATGAGGCATGTTCAGAAGATGTAACAACTCAGGCGTTGCCTACTTGAGGGGGAGTCAACTCTATGCTGCACTCTTTTTCCCTTAGCTAAAGTTTTATCCCAAAGGGTTTTCTTTAGCAAGGTTTTTAACGAGGCAGTACTAGTTATTCACTAATAAAATTATCATCCAAGGGGGAGTGTTATAAAAGTAATAATTGGATGATAATTTTATTATTATTATAGATATTGCATATTATATTTTTTTGAGTATAAATAGGTGTGTTGAGTTAGAGTTTATGGGATGTATTTTTTGGTTAACAAAAACACTCTCTCTCTCTAGATTCCAAATGCCACCAAACTTTCATTGTACATTTTTCTATAAATAAAAAACCAATTACTCATACATTTTGTTCAACCTTTGTTTTCTCCGTTTTACAGTATATCTATCTCTATATACCTTCTACAGCCAAGAACCACTAAAGGTAGTTATAAGCCTACTGAATTATAACACTAACTATATTGGATGAGAAGAGTTTAATACAACGCTTGATACTATAATTAATTAAATAATATAATAAAACGCTTTTTAACCTCAATTATAATACAACACTTGTAAGTAATAACAAACGTCGATCTAGTGGTGACTTGACCGCCGATTAGAGCTTAAATTGAATTTCAGGCATAACATAAACAAAAAATATTTGAAGTCAAAGTTTTAAAAGTAAGACCATAAAAAGTCAAATATGACACTTATTATAGGACGGGGGAGTATTTATCATAGTGCAACCCATTTTAGATCTGATTTGATTGCTTTCTTGTAAGAGAAAAACTTAACACTTGGTCATCACATGGATACTTAGGCAAATTGGAAAAGCCATATGGACAGATTACAAAATATAAAACAAACAAAAGTTTGGTGACTAATAATCCGTAGTATAATATATAATGTCAATCATTCGTTTTATTTGAACTACACACATAGCAAATGAAAATCTATAACCACCAAAAAATTTGTACAAATGTAAACTATCATATGTCAATACAAATCGACCTAATTGGGTATACGGGTTGCAATGGCCATGTGTACCAGGTTTATTACATTTGGAAAATTTGGACTTACTTGGATATAGCTTTAAAACTCGTTCGATGAAGGTCATCTGAGAATTGACATCTTTAATACCAGAAATTAGAATGTCTTTACCATCAACCGACACCATTTACTCATCAAGTTCGTAGAGAACCTGCAAAACCCAACATCAGTAAATCAACCAGAATGACAAAAGTGCAAAGCATTTATATTTTTATAAAACGCTGGGATTTGCATTAAACCGTTCTTTTACCAAATTTATGCTAAAATTCAAAGAATAATCAGTGAGCTAATCTTGATTAACCAGAATGATATTATATCCATAATCTATAACTATTAGCCATAAAACAACTCATTCATTGTAAAATTAGCCGTAAAACACAAAATCAGACGATATAATTTCAAATACTATATAACTCAATCACAATTCACAATTATATTTATAAACCAGATTCATTAGCTTCGAGAGCAAGTTCAAGTGAAGTGTTGGATTCAGGTTTGAAATGTGTGTTCCTGGAAATCTCTTCAAGTTTCAAGTCTTGATATTGTGTCATCACTTGTGCTTTACGCCCCTTCAGTATAGGATAAATGTGGATGAACTTCATGACTCGTATGCTTAAAATCCATCCCAAGAACCGAGGGCAGAGTGAAAGACTTGCTATTCGGGGAGTACTCTTTCCGTACTTTTAGAGAGTACTCGGCAAATCGAGTTTGTACTCGTATGTTGACCAACATTGACTTTTAAACCATTATACCTATTATTGACTCAATTTTGAACTATTTTTAACTAATCCCAACTTTTGGATGATTCTTGGCTGATTTTCCAAGTGCTCCCGTGTTTTGACCGGGTTTGACCAATTTTAATAAATTACTCGAAAAGTGATTCGATTTTTACAACCATGGTCATAATACCTTTAACAATGTTCAGTGAACATAATGTACACTGACTCAATAGTTTTATTATTTAAATAATTGAAATGTCCCGTTCATATCGATTTATAAACGTTCCATATTAATTGATTTCGTTGTGAGGTTTTGACCTCTATATGAGACGTTTTTCAAAGACTGCATTCGATTTTAAAACAAACCATAACCTTTATTTTATCGATAAATGTTTAAAAATAATACGACGATTATCAAATAATGATAATCTAAAATATAGCGTTTTCACACGATTATTACATAATGGTTTACAATAATATTACACATCAATTTAAGTCTTCGAATGCAGTTTTTAAACAATATTATACAAGCATGCCGACTCCAACTCTTGTCCATAAATTAGCATGCAACAGCGAAAGCTCTTAATAATCACCTGAGAATAAACATGCTTTAAAACGTCAACAAAAATGTTGGTGAATTATAGGTTTAACCTATATATTATCAAATCATAATAATAGACCACAAGATTTCATATTTCAATACATCCCATACATAGAGATAAAAATCATTCATACGGTGAACACCTGGTAACCGACATTAACAAGATGCATATAAGAATATCCCCATCATTTCGGGACATCCATCGGACATAATATAAAAACTCGAAGTACTAAAGCATCCGCTACAACGGATGGGGTTTATTGAGCCCAATAGATCTATCTTTAGGATTCGCGTCAATTAGTAGACTGGTTTACTAATTCTTAGGTTACCAAGTAAAAGGGGCATATTCGGCTTCGATCGTTCAACCATAGAAAGTAGTTTCATGTACTTGTGTCTATTTTGTAAAACATTTATAAAGCTGCATGTATTCTCATCCTAAAAATATTAGATTTTAAAAGTGGGACTATAACTCACTTTCACAGATTTTTACTTCGTCGAAAAGTAAGACTTGGCCACTGGTCGATTCACGAACCTATAACAAATATGTACATATATATCAAAGTATGTTCAAAATATATTTACAACATTTCTAATACGTTTTAATGTTTTAAGTTTATTAAGTCAGCTGTCCTCGTTAGTAACCTACAACTAGTTGTCCATAGTTAGATGTACAGAAATAAATTGATATATATTATCTTGAACCAATCCACGACCCAGTGTATACACGTCTCAGGCTAGATCACGACTCAAAGTATATATATTTTTGGAATCAATCTCAACCCTGTATAGCTAACTCAATCATTACTGCATATAGAGTGTCTATGGTTGTTCCAAATAATATATATACATGGGTCGATATAATATGTCAAAACATTTGCATACGTGTCTATGGTATCCCAACATTATATAATATATTAGAATACATGTATGATACAATATAAGTTAGCTAGGATATGATTAATATAGATTTGTTATCAATTTTCACGTAGCTAAAACTAGTAAAAATATCCAAATTTGTTTTACCCATAACTTCTTCGTTTTAAATCCGTTTTGAGTGATTCAAGTTGCTATGGTTTAATATTGAACTTAAGTTTATGAATCTAAACAGAAAAAGTATAAGTTTATAGTCGGAAATACAGGTTACAAGTTGTTTTTGTAAAGGTAGTCATTTCAGTCGAAAGAACGACGTCTAGATGACCATTTTAGAAAACATACTTCCAATTTGAGTTTAACCATGATTTTTGGATATAGTTTCATGTTCATAAGAAAAATCAATTTCCCAGAAGAACAACTTTTAAATCAAAGTTTATCATAGTTTTTAATTAACTAACCCAAAACAGCCTTTGGTGTTACTACGACGGCGTATATCCAGTTTTATGGTGTTTTTCGTGTTTTCAGGTTTTAAATCATTAAGTTAGCATATCATATAGATATATAATATGTGTTTAGTTGATTTTAAAAGTCAAGTTAGAAGGATTAACTTTTGTTTGCGAACAAGTTTAGAATTAACTAAACTATGTTCTAGTGATTACATGTTCAAATCTTCAACTAAGATAGTTATACATATATGAATCGAATGATGTTATGAACATAATTACTACCTCAAGTTTAGTAGATAAACCTACTGGAAATGATGAAAAAATAACTTGAGCTTCAAAGGATCTTTGATGGCTTGGAAGTTCTTGAAATAGAATCATGACACAAAAACAAGTTCAAGTAAGTTTATTACTCGAAGTAAGATAGTTATAGTTATAGAAATTGAATCAAAGCTCGAATATGAATATTAACTTGATTTAGAAAGATAACCTACTGTAAATAACAAAGGTTTCTTAATCTTAGATGATTGCTTGGAATGGATTAGGAAACTTGGAAGTAAACTTGTAAACTTGGAAGTGTTCTTGATGTGTTCTTGAGTAATTGTTTTTATGATGATTATATGTAATAACCAAAGCTTGTATTTGATGATTTTTGCTGAAAAAATAGTAACTTAGACGTTCATGGAAGAGTGTGTGTGTGCTTTGAGAGAGAATTGGGAAGAAAATTGGAAGTGAAATAGAGTAGGTGGTGAGTGGTGAAGGTGAGTGGGGTTAAAAGGAGTTCTTGTTTTTGTTTCCTTGCTCAAAAGTCATGCTAGATGTTAAATGATGGTTCCCACATGGTTAGGTGACTCACATGGGCTGCTAAGAGCTGATCATTGGAGTGTATATACCAATAGTAAATATATTTAGAAGCTGTGTATTGTACAAGTACAAATACGAGTGCATACGAGTAGAATTGTTGATGAAAATGAATGAGGATGTAATCGTAAGCATTTTTATTAAGTATAAGTACTTGGATAAGTGTCTTGAAGTCTTTCAAAAGTGTATAAATACATATTAAAACACTACATGTATATACATTTTAACTGAGTCGTTAAGTCATCGTTAGTCGTTACATGTAAATGTTGTTTTGAAACCTTTAAGTTAACGATCTTGTTAAATGTTGTTAACACATTGTTTATTATATCTAATGAGATGTTAAATTATTACATTATCATGATATAATGATGTATTAATATATCTTAATATGATATATATACAATTAAATGTCGTTACAACAATAATCGTTACATATATGTCTCGTTTCGAAATCCTTAAGTTAGTAGTCTTGTTTTTACATAAGTAGTTCATTGTTATTATACTTAATGATATGTTTACTTATCATTTAACATGTTTATATATAGTGTATCAATATCTTAAAATGATTCATATGTAATTAGTAAGACGTTGTTATAAAGATAATCGTTATATATACCGTTTTCAAGTTTCTTAATTCAATAGTCTCATTTTTATGTATATAACTCATTGTTAAAATACTTAATGAGGTACATACTTATCATAATATCATGATAACTATATATATATATATCCATATGTATGTCATCATATAGTTTTTACAAGTTTTAACGTTCGTGAATCGCCGGTCAACTTGGGTGGTCAATTGTCTATATAAAACCTATTTCAATTAATCAAGTCTTAACAAGTTTGATTGCTTAACATGTTGGAAACACTTAATCATGTAAATATCAATTTCATTTAATATATATAAACATGGAAAAGTTCGGGTCACTACAATAATAGGCCAACTTGCTAATAACCGAAATCCTTATCATATGGTGTGTACATACCATTTATATTTGTATTGCGAAAGTAACTAACCTCAACATCTTCATGTTCTGACTATTTTAGTTTAACTTGACCCATCCAGCTACTTTCATGCCAATGGTTATGTGGATGATGAGCCTTCTTAGTAGCAGGCTAATAAGCCATAATAAATACTTCTTAATATATGGCATCACTACAATGAAATAAAAGTAGATATCTATAACCATGAAATAGAATATAGGTTTAAAGTAATCTTCGGTAGGTGCGTGTCTCTTCTCCCTCAACATGCTTAGTAGTGACCTCTTAATAGAGCCTCCATCAACAGCATGTAGATAGATGGCATAAAAGTAAAGTCCACCTGTAAAAATATAGGTTTCATGTTACGTTAGTCCACTATAACAAATACATTAGCTTTTACAATAATATAATTATATAGTTATATATAGAGTAAGTATTAATATAGCACTCATTATTCTATTTAACATGTCATGCTTTCAAAAAGACACAACATTTTGATTAACGCATGTAACCTATAACCTGATCAAAGAGCTCAAAACTACATGACCATAGATATGATATCACAAGTTCTGAACTATTATACATGTATTTAAAAACACCTTTCATTTCTAGCTTCACATATTCGCTAATGTACATGAAACAATCATTTTCAATGCCTTCACAAACTTGAAGGCGTTTCAACATTCATATCGTGCACAAATAAAGTGATTAATCTCGGATCAGATTAATCACACCTTTAAAAGGAAAATACTCAAGAAAAAATCAAATAAATTTCTGAATATAAGTAAACAAAAAAAAAAGTAATGATTACAAAAGTGTAAAAAGAATTATGAGGCTCAGATTTGTTAACAAATCAAGCAAAGAAGATATATCTGCCATGGCTGCAAACTAACTACCCGGTTGCAATGTGATATTACCATCCAGATTGTATTGCCCCGCCATAATACAAATAATTTCAAAAACTTTGCTCGAATTCAGTCAGACACAGTCATTCAAATTATTATCACAGCCTCTTAAAACTCAACCAAATATCCATCATTCAAACATAAAAGGATAAAAGGTTGTCCATGAAATTTAGATATAAACCATATAGAGGAATATTTAATTTAATGATGCTTTGAGCATGATATGTAAAGTTTTCATTTTTTCGCCAAAAAAATGATTTGCACATGACGTGTACAAAAATTAAGGACTATCCGCATAATTTTGCCTAAGATGTTTAATTCAATTCGATTATAAATGATTATAACCGAATAATGAACACCCATAAAATTAAAGGCTGGTGAATTATAAAGAAAATCACCACCAACAAAAGAAAGAATGTCGTTTGACAAGTCAGGAATAAAACTTTGATTTCAAAAATCATAGGGGGCAACAACCCTTAAAAATCATTTTTATCCCCTCTAAAAAAATAAATATTACACACCGGCGTGAAATACATATAAACAAAATCAATTACAAAACCCTAATAAATTAAATATTAAAATTTAATTTGTATTAAGGTTGTAAAAGATACTCACCTCATGTTGCAGCTTGGCTTCAATCAAGAACAACAATACACAGATTCCATCTATGAAATCAAATAATTGAAACTTTCTCTTTGATGACAACAAACTTGAATAATTACGCGTCGGATGGACAAACCCGCTAACTGAATCCATATAATCGAATTTGTATGGTGGATACCTTAACAACACCTATAAAAACAAATAAATTTAATTGATAAAAAACCCTAATTAGGGATTTACGAATTTGGATTGAATAACGGTTGATTTCGATTCAAATTGTAAGGCGATTGAAGAGTATTTAACCGTAAACGATTATAGATGGTGATTTCTGTGGTTAATTTGTGAAGCTTCCGACTGGATCTGCATGCAATGGTAGCAATGTTCTGAGATGGAGGCTTGTTGTGTCTGTAACGTTATGTTTTATGTTTAAGGAGCCGTTGTACTATTAACCTAGATCAAAAAACGAAATGAAAAAACTGAAATAGACTAACCTTTGAATATGAAATATGCGATGATGTTTTAATATCAATTTTTTGCAGCACAAATTAACCCATTGATTGATTGTTGAATAAGATGGAATGTAGAACGAAGAGAGAAACCATTTTTGTTTCAGGAGTAGATTAGGGTTAATGAGAATGGACGAAGTGCGTAAATGGGGTGAATGGCATGACCCTATTCAGTTCAGATACTCCCCATAATTTTTATTGGATCAAGGGTATGATAAGTTTTATGTGAATGAATTTAATTATAAGGTTATGGGTTGATCCAATGGTTATCAAAGAAGTGCAATGGAGGTCATTTTTTGATCTAAGGGTTCAGATTCAATAATGCTAAAAAAGTATATCTCAATTTTTCTTTTCTTTTAATGTATAGTATAGAAGTATAGATATAGATATAGATAGATAGATATAGATAGATAGATAGATAGATAGATAGATAGATAGATAGATAGATAGATAGATAGATAGATAGATATAGATATAGTATAGATAGATATAGATATTTATTTATTTTTGGGAGGATGAGGTGCGTGTTAAAGCAGTGAGATGAATGCAATTAGCAGTGTTACAAAAGTCGACCGACTTGGCTGATTCATCGGTCGATGCGTTGTCTTTTTGGGTTCTCCGTCCCGTTTTTTCTGAAAACGACTCAAAAGACGGTCAGAGCTAAAAGTTCGGTCAAAGTCTGT
Source organism: Rutidosis leptorrhynchoides (assembly GCF_046630445.1). NCBI lineage: Eukaryota > Viridiplantae > Streptophyta > Magnoliopsida > Asterales > Asteraceae > Rutidosis > Rutidosis leptorrhynchoides. The sequence goes on along the minus strand of NC_092338.1, from coordinate 342,968,177 downwards.
CAAATACGGTCAAAGTTGGTCAAAAATGATCAAAGTCAGTCAAATTTTCATCAAGATCTGATATATTTTAAAATTAGGGTTTGTTTTCATTTTTTGGGCCGCTCTTTTCTCTTTTTCCTTTCTAATTATGTACTCGGTAACATTAATTGAGTTTGAAGTTTGATTGTTTTTAAATTCAAGTTCTTATTTAAGAAATTTACGGTACATAATCAACTATTTTATATATATAAATATATATTTAAAAATTATTAATAAAGTCAACGTTGGTCAACGACCGATGCGTCCCCCGACTAGGCCGACGCGTCCTTTTTAGGTCTCGACCGATGCGTTCTCGACTCGCGACTTTAACAACCTTGGCAATTAGTGAAAAACTACTAACATGATCCGTGGAATTACGGGTTTGTTTAAATAAAACAATTTAATGATATGTTTTAGGTATTAAGTGAACGTAAATGCTAAATTCATTTAGTTTAATGACCCGTGGAACCACAGAGTCCTACTCAGAAACTCGTCAGCTGAACATTTCATCAAACACCTAAAATGCATATTAAACAATCCACATCTAATCATAAGAGATAATGTGAAGACCCGTCCTAATCCATCCGGACGAAATCCATATCGATTATAAACGATTCACAACAGTTGATTACATCGCGAGGTATTTGACCTCTATATGACACATTTTACAAACATTGCATTCAATTTTAAAAGACATTCTTTCTTTACAACGAAAATTGACGGCATGCATACAATTTCAGAATATATCCAACTATAATTGACTTAATAATAATCTTGATGAACTCGACGACTCGAATGCAACGTCTTTTGAAATATGCCATGAATGACTCCAAGTAATGTTTCTAAAATGAGCAAATGCACAGCGGAAGATTTCTTTCATACCTGAGAATAAACATGCTTTCAATTGTCAACCAAAAGGTTGGTGAGTTCATTAGTTTATCATAAATAATCATTTCATAGTTTTAATAGACCACAAGATTTCATATTTCCACTTCTCATAAACATACGTCCCATCCATAGAGACAAAAATATCATTCATATGGATTGAACACCTGGTAACCGACATTCACAATATGCATATAAGAATATCCCCATCATTCCGGGATCCTCCTTCGGACATGATATAAATTTCGAAGTACTAAAGCATCCGGTACTTTGGATGGGGCTTGTTGGGCCCGATAGATCTATCTTTAGAGTTCGCGTCAATTAGGGTGTCTGTTCCCTAATTCTTAGATTACCAGACTAAAAAGGGGCATATTCAGTTTCGATCATTCAACCATAGAACGTAATTTCGATTACTTGTGTCTATTTCGTAAAACAGTTATAAAAGTTGCGCATGTATTCTCAGCCCAAAAATATAAAGGGTAAAAAGGCAAATGAAACTCACCTAATGTATTTTGTAGTAAAAATACATATGACTATATTGAACAATGCATGGTTGGCCTCGAATTCACGAACCTATATCAATTGTATATTTATTAAAACATATAATCGTAATCGAGCAAGTTTATATATATTATTATTAATAATATACTTGTTATATTTCATGTTATTTGGATCATTTTAATATATTTAATTTATATATTTTATATAGTTAGTTAATATTTATCATTATTTATATTATACATATATATGTAAGGTTTTATATATGATAACAATATATATTTGTGTATTAACTGATACATTTTATATATATAATTTAGTAATTATCATTTTAATAATAACCATATAATGATACGTAATATTAATATTATTGTAATGTATTGTTGTATAAAATATCTATTTGTAATAATACCAGTATTGACAAGAATGATAATAGTAATGATACTAATAATAGTAATAATATTAGTAGTAATAGTATCTATTTTAATGTATATGGTAATCTTAATAAAAATGCTAATTTTGATAATTTTAATTAAAATGATACTTTTAGTAAATGATAATAATATCAGTGCTAATAATACATATCAGATTTATCCTAAGTTTCTTATAATTTCTAAACTTATGACTACAGTTTCTATAACTTAAATTTGTAATCGTATTCATAATTGTACCTATATTTAAATAATTATGACCATTTTTCATAATTTTTATCGTATCACTTTTATTATTAATTTTGTAGCATGAATGTTGTTAATATGTTCATAATCATCTTAATGACGATAATCATAATATTACAATAATAATAATAATAATCATAATAATATTAATAATAATAATAATAATACTAATACTAATACTAGTAATAATAATAATAATATAGTGATAATAATAATAATAATAATAATACTTAATGATAATATTAGTAATAATAATAATGATAATACTATTAATTAGATAAATGATAATAATAATAATTATACTTTAATTCTTAGGAACTAATAACACTTATCTTAATAATAACCATAACCATAATCAATAATAATGATAATAATAATAATAATAATAATAATGATAATAATAATAATAATAATAATTATAATAATAATGAAGTAATAACAATAACAATAAAAGACTACTACCTCACAAGAATAGGTTCCAAAAAGAATATAATTTCCCTTGCCCGGACTCGAGCCCGAGACCTCTCGGATACACACAAACAACCTTAACCAACTGATCCATTCGATTTTTACTGATCATAACTCTTCTAAATATTATTTAACCTATTAACTTCTGTTTCCCTTTCATCTTCTCTTCAAACATATAAATCGGCCAAGACAGTTTTAAATTGTCCCAATTAAGATATTTTAAAACATTTGTAAATAATAGAAATCAGATGTCAGATGTTAGCATTAAAAGGAAAACGAGAAAAAAAAATAAAAAATAAAAAAATAGAAACTGCTACTGCAGTCTCGACACATACAGAAAAAAAAATCTTGATTTTTAATTAGAGATCGTTTTAACAAAAACTTACTTCATGAAATAGGTTGCAAAACCCCTTTAGAAACTATCTGTGTACCTAATTGAATCTGAAACATCGAATTAAAAACGAATTTTGAGAAGAACTATTATTTTGACTTTTGAAAATATATCTTTGACTTCGAAATTCGACTTTGATTTTATGAATTAAGAACTGAAACTTTATATATAGATTAAATGAAGGATTTCTAACAATCCTCCATTTATAGATTTTTAAATGCGACACAGAATCGTGATTTGGCTCAAAAGTTGAAGAACGGGTTTTGCAGTCTGTTTAAAAAAAATATTATTAATTTAACTAATTTAACAGTATTGGGTTGTTGAAATTGATATTGGAAATGGAAGGTAGTTCGAATGGATCCAATATTACAATGAATTAGTCAATCTTATAATGGAATCAGTCGACAGCCAGTACAAATATAACAGGAATTAAATAAGAAAAAAATATATAAAAGCAGATTACGTTATCTACTGAGTTTGGATGTTTTCTATTGATTGAATCACAATAGGGGACAGAAACAAGATAATGCTACAGATTGAGAGCTACTGATAACAGAACCTGATTCCAAATGAGTACGTTCTATAATATAATGTATATTAATATATTAATTATTAGTAATTATAATTAATTAAAATCCTATTAATAATTGAATTAATAATAATAGTAATAATAATAATAATGTTAATATTATCAAATAATACTAAAAATGATATCAATAATAATTTATAATAATAATAATACTAATTATTAATGGTAATAATAATATCCAATAATAATACTAATATTAATCATAAATACTAAAATTAAAATTTTATTATTAGTTATAATACTAATGATATTAATAATCTTAATAAAGATAATAATAATATATAACCATTTATAGTAATTAAAATTATAATCTTACTACTAATTATGATATGAATAATGATAACAACAATACTAATAACACTAATATTAATAGTAGTTATGTAACAATTCAGTTGTATCAATTTCATATTTATGTAATATACAAAATATTAATAATAACTTTGTTATTAATATTAACTACATATTCTAATAATAGTAGTGAAAGTAATATTAATATTAGTAAAGGTAACAACTTAATTGCATTAGATTTCTTATCTATATCTATTATCTATAACAGTATAACTAATACTGATATTAATTATTAATATTAATATTAGTATTAATAATAATAATGAAAGTAATAAAATCTTATTTAATTTGTTTAATAATATATTGTTAATTATGTAATATTTAATAATCATATAATATATTATATAGTAACTTTTACTGAATCTTTATCATTTAACTATATATATATTATTTAATAATATACATAAATCTCATATGTCTATATATTCATTTTAAATTTTACTTAATTATTTTGTATCTTATTTAACATATCTAATTCCAATGTTTAAATTATATTTTATAATTTTAAATTACTACACATATTTATATTTACATATATATATATATATGTACAATTTTATTTACAAACAATGGTTTGTGAATCATCGGAATTAGTCAGAGAGTAATTGATTACGTGACTATAGTTCCAAAACTTTTGAGGTTAAAAATTACAGACTTTGCTTATCGTGTCGGAAACATATAAAGATAAAGTTTAAATTTAGTCAGAAATTCCCGGGTCGTCACAGTACCTACCCGTTAAAGAAATTTCGTCCCGAAATTTGAGTATGGTCGTCATGGTTAACAATAAAAATGTTTTCATGACGCATATGAGTTGATAAATAGAGTTTTATCATTATTGATTAATACAGAAAAAATAATTCGATTATTCGAAGAGCACGAATGAAGCTATCACAATAAAGTGAAATGAATAAATGAAGTTTCGTTTTAACTTTTGACGTTGCCTGGGTTGAATTCCGGAATTCAAGGGATTTAAAAGAAAATCTTGGAAATCTATAAGATCTGATTCTTCGGCGAATAAGGAAATTAAGATCTCTCTAATTAAATACGATGATCTGCTTCGATTACTCTATCTGATATTTCCATTATAAATTAAACTCTTCCGTTCCATTATTTTCACCATTCCTATACTTTCCTTCTTGTTTCATACATCCAAAAGATTCTGAAAGTGCTTAATCCAGTTTCGATCCTTGTCATTATCCTTTCTATCGCAACAATCATACTCCTTTTCCAACTTTCACCAGAGGAATCTGCTTTCTTCTACTTCGCCCTTGGGGTTATAGTGTTTTTAATTCTCCCGTGTCTTTATGTTGCGATAAACATCGACATACACGGTTTGTAATTTCGGTGTTGTTGTTGGGCTTTATATTTTCCCCTATGTATTGGAGCTTCATACTTTTGTTTTCTCTTCCCGACTTTAAGTCAAGCGAATAATGGTCCAGAATTCGTAGATATGAATTTCGAAATGAACATAGTTAATGTTCTAAGATAGAAATGGTAATAGCACGATCTTGATTCGTCAAATTACCAGAATATCCAGGAAAGATAGAACTATCAAGAAAAATATGTTCTTGATATGTTTATAGATTAGACAGAACGTAAGAGTCGTGTAACATAGCACATGATGACGTTGTAATCTGTGAATCATCACATTCCATTTAGAAACTCAGCATGACTTACTGTAATATAATCACGTTGATCAAGTGTCATTATATTATACTAACTCATGCATCAGTTCCCAACACTACTTCAAAAACATTCATATTTTAAATTCAAAAGTTTACAGAATATAGAAACTAACAGTTTCTATATGATGTAACACTGATAGCACGAAGAGATTAATGATTTCATATAAGAATAGTTATGAAAATATATTCAGAAATATCAAGGATATTTATAATGAAAGATACGATAATATCTCGGAATATCTAAGATCAGAGGATGATAGAAACTATTATCCGCAAGGGTTTAGAGTAAGGAGCATGATATTCACTAAAGACTTTAGCAGACATTGAATCATTTGGATTCTTTAAAGTCAAACTTATTCTTTGTGATTTTTCCACGGCTTTCTTCATAGTTTCGCATAATCTGCTTTTCGGTACTAAATTTTTCTATTGAATGTTTCCAATATAATGACACACAGGAAGCACGAAGAGGTATATAGTTTCGGACGAGAATATTTATGAAAATATCCTCAGAAATATCGAAGATATTGATGATGATATTTTGGAATTTCTAAGTTCGATGGTTGATGGAGAAAGATTTTTCGCAAGATTTTAACATGACTCCGGAGGAAGATATTCTCTAAAGATTTCAACGGATCCAGAATTACCTGAATCCTTTGAATATAGGGTTTGGTCCTTGTATTTGTCCTTGGTCTCCTTCATGGGTAGCTCAATCTGTTTTTCAATACCCAATTTCGAGCGTTCCTAACACTCATTTCTTTATCATCAAACTTTTGGCCGTTTAGACCATCTACCATTATTCTGTTTCTTCAGCATTTAATGCTATGATATCTGAATCATCGGTTATTAATCCGAGGTGGTTTCAGGAAAATTATGTTTTTAGATGATTAAACGCTGATGGTAATATGGTGGAATATGAAAGGTTCCCTGGTAACAATAAAAGAGCACGTGTATATATCAACGTTATAATAAGGTTGTTTCGTACGAAAAGTCGAAGTTGTCTTGCTGGAGCTGTGACAAAATTTGGCTATTTTAAAGAAGAACTGCAAAGTTATTTTGAGTAATAATAACACTAAAGAAATTAGCACAGTTATGTATTGAACGTTTACTCAGTTTCCGAGAGTCTTTCAAGTGCATTACTATATGCATCAATCTTTTCTTCCGTAAATGAAGTGCGGTTGGTTCATCCTCTCGATTGAGGTGTTTTCAAGAATCATGAAAGGTTTCAACGCAGAATGTAATCGTGAAGATACAAATGTTGTTTAAGACGAAATCAAGTGGCAACTTGAAGAATTGTTTAGTTTCATATGTTATAATCAATATTTTAATTCATTTTAATTGTCCAATGTTATTAGTCCACAGTCGATAGTCCAAAGTTGACAGTCCAATAATTCATATATAGTTTAATATATAATATTCGTATTAATTAATACGTGTCGTGACCCGTATACGTCTCAGACTCGATCACAACTCAAACTATATATATTATTGTAGAATCAACCTCAACCCTGTATAGAGAACTCGATCATTACTGCATATAGAGTGTCTATGGTGATTCCAAATAATATATATATATATGCGTCGATATGATATGTCAAAACCTTGTATACGTGTCCCGATATTTAAAGTGCGTAAAATATATAACAGAAAATTAAATAACGATAAATAAAGTGCGTAAAGTAAATAACAGAAATTTAATGACGATAAATAAAATTGCGAGAATGTAAATTGCGATAAAATAAATTGCGATAAATAAAATGTAATCAGTTAGCTAGGATTTTGTTAGCGTGGATTCTTAACAAAATTTCTCATAGTTAATTTGTTTGTTTCTAACAAATTTTATTTTGTCCAATATTTTCTTCATTATGCCACTTGTCGGATTCTGATAGGTCAAAATCCAAATATGAAATTGAATGAAAATGGTTATTCTGTGATGAACGGATTCGTATAGCTGTGGTTGCAAGTAGGATAGTAAATGACTGTTGAATCAGATTCGAAGAATGTACAGTGTAACTTATTAATGCGAAATCTAAATATTCCTCGGGTATTACCTACCCGTTAAAATATTTTCACCATTAACAGTTTGTACAATAAAAATTTTAATTACAATCTTTATGAAAACATATATACATATATATTTTCTTCAGACGTAATTATGGATTTAATGAGTCAATATGATATTAAACTCATTTGATTTACCGTTAGAATAAGAATATATAATCTCTAAAACATTAGAGATTACCTAATCGCCATGTCGAACGAAGATAAATGATGTACAACGATTCGTAGAACGATGATTATACTCGAGGTACAGAATGAGATGTTGAGGCATGGATTGTTGAAACTTGGGTTGTTGGTTGTACTGGTCCCATTGGTGCTGAGGCTGGTGATGGTACCGGTGTTGGTGATACAGCTGGTGCTTGCAAATTGTATATCGTGCTCTCTAAAGTTAATACTCGAGCTCGGAGTTCTCTAACTTCTTCTACTAACCCTGGTTGATTATCAGTGTGAGGTAGTGGTCGGATATCTTCTCTAGTTCCGTTAATGGTAGATTCAAGACGAAAATTCTTGCAAATAGGGTATAAACGGTGTTGCGAACGGGTTCGCCGGTGAGCGGGTCAAGTACTCCAAGGTTAGGTGGTAGATTCGATTCATGATATGGAGTACCTTCTTCCCTTCTCCATAGGGTGAGTATGTGGCGAACCCACCCCCATTTTCTCCAGTAATCACGGTAGTTGATTGGTTGGTGTGCTCCTGTCACGCTGTCTTCGGAGTCAGAGGAACTTGGTTGATTCGTAGAGGCCATCTTACGCGATCTCAGGAAAGATTTTTGGTATGAAGAGTTTAGTGACAGCAATTTATAGTTGGATGGTATTCTCAATGCATAATTTGCATAGATATATATAGTACCAGGATCCCTTAAATTAAGGAGAAATTTACGAGAGATATCAGGCAAGGTCTACAGTAACAGATACGCTAAGATATGAATTGTCAGATACGCTAAGATATGAATTTTGTCTATACACTATTCATGCAGTCAATGCAGCAAGACGTGTCTAGACTAAGAATGATAAGCAGATAATTTTCGACACAAAATGATAAGCAAAACTTTTTGACATGCAGACACGGTCGAAGTCCAGACTTACTAATGCATCCTAACGACTTATCAGTTAGACACACTAATGCAGACCTGGTTCGCTAAGACCTCTGCTCTGATACCAACTGTGAAGACCCGTCCTAATCCATCCGGACGAAATCCATATCGATTATAAACGATTCACAACAGTTGATTACATCGCGAGGTATTTGACCTCTATATGACACATTTTACAAACATTGCATTCAATTTTAAAAGACATTCTTTCTTTACAACGAAAATTGACGGCATGCATACAATTTCAGAATATATCCAACTATAATTTACTTAATAATAATCTTGATGAACTCGACGACTCGAATGCAACGTCTTTTGAAATATGCCATGAATGACTCCAAGTAATGTTTCTAAAATGAGCAAATGCACAGCGGAAGATTTCTTTCATACCTGAGAATAAACATGCTTTCAATTGTCAACCAAAAGGTTGGTGAGTTCATTAGTTTATCATAAATAATCATTTCATAGTTTTAATAGACCACAAGATTTCATATTTCCACTTCTCATAAACATACGTCCCATCCATAGAGACAAAAATATCATTCATATGGATTGAACACCTGGTAACCGACATTCACAATATGCATATAAGAATATCCCCATCATTCCGGGATCCTCCTTCGGACATGATATAAATTTCGAAGTACTAAAGCATCCGGTACTTTGGATGGGGCTTGTTGGGCCCGATAGATCTATCTTTAGAGTTCGCGTCAATTAGGGTGTCTGTTCCCTAATTCTTAGATTACCAGACTAAAAAGGGGCATATTCAGTTTCGATCATTCAACCATAGAACGTAATTTCGATTACTTGTGTCTATTTCGTAAAACAGTTATAAAAGTTGCGCATGTATTCTCAGCCCAAAAATATAAAGGGTAAAAAGGCAAATGAAACTCACCTAATGTATTTTGTAGTAAAAATACATATGACTATATTGAACAATGCATGGTTGGCCTCGAATTCACGAACCTATATCAATTGTATATTTATTAAAACATATAATCGTAATCGAGCAAGTTTATATATATTATTATTAATAATATACTTGTTATATTTCATGTTATTTGGATCATTTTAATATATTTAATTTATATATTTTATATAGTTAGTTAATATTTATCATTATTTATATTATACATATATATGTAAGGTTTTATATATGATAACAATATATATTTGTGTATTAACTGATACATTTTATATATATAATTTAGTAATTATCATTTTAATAATAACCATATAATGATACGTAATATTAATATTATTGTAATGTATTGTTGTATAAAATATCTATTTGTAATAATACCAGTATTGACAAGAATGATAATAGTAATGATACTAATAATAGTAATAATATTAGTAGTAATAGTATCTATTTTAATGTATATGGTAATCTTAATAAAAATGCTAATTTTGATAATTTTAATTAAAATGATACTTTTAGTAAATGATAATAATATCAGTGCTAATAATACATATCAGATTTATCCTAAGTTTCTTATAATTTCTAAACTTATAACTACAGTTTCTATAACTTAAATTTGTAATCGTATTCATAATTGTACCTATATTTAAATAATTATGACCATTTTTCATAATTTTTATCGTATCACTTTTATTATTAATTTTGTAGCATGAATGTTGTTAATATGTTCATAATCATCTTAATGACGATAATCATAATATTACAATAATAATAATAATAATCATAATAATATTAATAATAATAATAATAATACTAATACTAATACTAGTAATAATAATAATAATATAGTGATAATAATAATAATACTTAATGATAATATTAGTAATAATAATAATGATAATACTATTAATTAGATAAATGATAATAATAATAATTATACTTTAATTCTTAGGAACTAATAACACTTATCTTAATAATAACCATAACCATAATCAATAATAATGATAATAATAATAATAATAATAATGATAATAATAATAATAATAATAATTATAATAATAATGAAGTAATAACAATAACAATAAAAGACTACTACCTCACAAGAATAGGTTCCAAAAAGAATATAATTTCCCTTGCCCGGACTCGAGCCCGAGACCTCTCGGATACACACAAACAACCTTAACCAACTGATCCATTCGATTTTTACTGATCATAACTCTTCTAAATATTATTTAACCTATTAACTTCTGTTTCCCTTTCATCTTCTCTTCAAACATATAAATCGGCCAAGACAGTTTTAAATTGTCCCAATTAAGATATTTTAAAACATTTGTAAATAATAGAAATCAGATGTCAGATGTTAGCATTAAAAGGAAAACGAGAAAAAAAAATAAAAAATAAAAAAATAAAAATAAAAACTGCTACTGCAGTCTCGACACATACAGAAAAAAAAATCTTGATTTTTAATTAGAGATCGTTTTAACAAAAACTTACTTCATGAAATAGGTTGCAAAACCCCTTTAGAAACTATCTGTGTACCTAATTGAATCTGAAACATCAAATTAAAAACGAATTTTGAGAAGAACTATTATTTTGACTTTTGAAAATATATCTTTGACTTCGAAATTCGACTTTGATTTTATGAATTAAGAACTGAAACTTTATATATAGATTAAATGAAGGATTTCTAACAATCCTCCATTTATAGATTTTTAAATGCGACACAGAATCGTGATTTGGCTCAAAAGTTGAAGAACGGGTTTTGCAGTCTGTTTAAAAAAAAATATTATTAATTTAACTAATTTAACAGTATTGGGTTGTTGAAATTGATATTGGAAATGGAAGGTAGTTCGAATGGATCCAATATTACAATGAATTAGTCAATCTTATAATGGAATCAGTCGACAGCCAGTACAAATATAACAGGAATTAAATAAGAAAAAAATATATAAAAGCAGATTACGTTATCTACTGAGTTTGGATGTTTTCTATTGATTGAATCACAATAGGGGACAGAAACAAGATAATGCTACAGATTGAGAGCTACTGATAACAGATCCTGATTCCAAATGAGTACGTTCTATAATATAATGTATATTAATATATTAATTATTAGTAATTATAATTAATTAAAATCCTATTAATAATTGAATTAATAATAATAATAGTAATAATAATAATAATGTTAATATTATCAAATAATACTAAAAATGATATCAATAATAATTTATAATAATAATAATACTAATTATTAATGGTAATAATAATATCCAATAATAATACTAATATTAATCATAAATACTAAAATTAAAATTTTATTATTAGTTATAATACTAATGATATTAATAATCTTAATAAAGATAATAATAATATATAACCATTTATAGTAATTAAAATTATAATCTTACTACTAATTATGATATGAATAATGATAACAACAATACTAATAACACTAATATTAATAGTAGTTATGTAACAATTCAGTTGTATCAATTTCATATTTATGTAATATACAAAATATTAATAATAACTTTGTTATTAATATTAACTACATATTCTAATAATAGTAGTGAAAGTAATATTAATATTAGTAAAGGTAATAACTTAATTGCATTAGATTTCTTATCTATATCTATTATCTATAACAGTATAACTAATACTGATATTAATTATTAATATTAATATTAGTATTAATAATAATAATGAAAGTAATAAAATCTTAATTAATTTGTTTAATAATATATTGTTAATTATGTAATAATTAATAATCATATAATATATTATATAGTAACTTTTACTGAATCTTTATCATTTAACTATATATATATTATTTAATAATATACATAAATCTCATATGTCTATATATTCATTTTAAATTTTACTTAATTATTTTGTATCTTATTTAACATATCTAATTCCAATGTTTAAATTATATTTTATAATTTTAAATTACTACACATATTTATATTTACATATATATATATATATGTACAATTTTATTTACAAACAATGGTTCGTGAATCATCGGAATTAGTCAGAGAGTAATTGATTACGTGACTATAGTTCCAAAACTTTTGAGGTTAAAAATTACAGACTTTGCTTATCGTGTCGGAAACATATAAAGATAAAGTTTAAATTTAGTCAGAAATTCCTGGGTCGTCACAGATAATATTGGTAGTCATTTTATTTTAAAAGTGTAAATTAAAATATAAATTTCAAATTGGTTTCCTTCTGCCTAATTTTTTTACCTTCTCGTACTCAATTCAAAATAATAAATTAAAATAATTCAAAATTATTTAATTTTAATAATTAAAATAATTATTAATAAGATTTAATAATAACTAATTAATAAGATTTAACTTTAATTCAAAATTATTTAGATTAATGACATAACCCACAATGCTTACATTTTTTTCTTTTGTTTTTTGATTTTTTTTACAAAAGAATTAGCCTAATAATGACATCATCATTATAGCATATCTAAAATGCATATTAAATAATTCACATCCAATCATAAGAGATAATATTGGTTGTCATTTTATTTTAAAATTGTAAATTAACATATAAATTTAGAATTGGTTTCTTTTTGCCTAGCTTTTATATCTTCTCGTACTCAATTTAAAATAATTAATTAAAATAAATCAAAATTATTTAATTTTAATAATCAAAATAATCATTAATAAGATTTAATAATAACTAATTAATAAGATTTAATTTTAATTCAAAATTATTTAGATTAATGATATCACCCACAATGCTTAAATTTTTTTCTTTTGTTTTCTGATTTTTTTAACAAAAGAATTAGCCAGTAATGACATCATCATTATAGCATACCTAAAATGCATATTAAACAATTCGCATCCAATCATAAGAGCTAATATTGGTTGCCATTTTATTTTAAAATTGTAAATTAACATATAACTTTAGAATTAGTTTCCTTTTGCCTAGCTTTTATATCTGCTCGTACTCAATTCAAAATTATTAATTAAAATAAATCAAAATTATTTAATTTTAATAATCAAAATAATCATTAATAAGATTTAATAATAACTAATTAATAAGATTTAATTTTAATTCAAAATTATTTAGATTAATGATATCACCCACAATGCTTAAATTTTTTTCTTTTGTTTTCTGATTTTTTTAACAAAAGAATTAGCCTAGTAATGACATCATCATTATATCATACTTAAAATTCATATTAAACAATTCGCATCCAATCATAAGAGCTAATATTGGTTGTCATTTTATTTTAAAATTGTAAATTAAACTATAAATTTAGAATTGATTTTCTTCTGTCTAGCTTTTATACCTTCTCGTACTCAATTCAAGATAATTAATTAAAATAAATCAAAATTATTTAATTTTAATAATTAAAATAATCATTAATAAGATTTAATAATAACTAATTAATAAGATACAATTTTAATTCAAAATTATTTAGATTAATGACATCACTCACAATGCTTAAATTTTTTTTCTTTTATTTTTTATTTTTTAACAAAAGAATTAGTCTAATAATGATATCATCATTATAACATTTTAATAAAAAATATAGATGTCGAGAGTATTGAATTATGTGTTTCCAGCACATATGTCATACTCACGCGCATCAATTTAAAACTCGAACATCTTGGATGTTTATTCATTATAAAATTTTATAGTGTATGTCAAGTTGAAAAGAAAAATAAGATTTAAAGAAAGATTTGTATGTTAGAATGAGTAATATAAAGGTGTATGTAGAATAAATAATATTTGATTAAATTTTTTATATATATTTCAAATAATCAAACGGTAATAAAATTGGAGCCAACCATCCCGCGCCACGTGGCATGTGGAGGCAAAGAATGTCGTTGCCCATTCCGTTGCAGAGCAACGGCCAGTCCCATTTTTTATCAACCGACGCGTCGATACATGCTATAGGGGCGATGCCCATGCCACCTAGGTTGCCACGCCGTTGGTGGTGCACCGTTACAAGTAGTCTAAAAAATACTTTCGCATAAAAAGTTTATAGAGTGTAAAAAAGGTTTTATAATTCCCAATATCATCGATTTAAATTTTTTCTCACTTCATTATCACTCTTAATGTTATTGGATAGACATTTCAAGAAAGTTTTTATTGAATTTTCGAAGTCGGAAAATTTTAATTCGAAAATGGTTATGAAATTTCTAATTCAAAAATGGTTATGATAATTTGCTAAATATTAATTTTACTATAATTCAACTTTAAAATATCTAAATTAAAAAGCTATTAAGAGTAATAAATAAAAAATAATGAAAATTTTATAGGTTATTACCAATACTGCATATAAGTCAAACAATTTTTAATACAAATAATAAACATTTCACTATCATTATACCAATTTATTAAAATTTATGCAAAATGATACTATAAGTTCTACCAAGGTCCCCAAGGTCCCCTGAATGACCACATACCAGGAAATGTTTTCTCGTTTTTTGTATTTATATAGAATCCTTCAGGTCTAACTAACCAATAACATCTTTGAACACTAAGAAAAATGCCATTATAACAAGTATCATAAACATCACCATTAAAAACGCCAATACTTGTATACTTATCGCTCCACCAAAATTCGCCTGTATAATGTGTTCCAATATTTACACCAAATCTCCAACTTATCTGTTCATTAAAAGCAAGTGTCTGATTCCCATGATCGCTTGGATCGTCGGTGCCCTTTTTACCAAAGACGTGAACTGTAATGCTATCCTCGATATCGTTTTTAATATACACCCTAAAATTCACAAGGGTGTTATTTGCTGGTGAAGCACTACACAATGGTACCATTGCAAAGATGAGAATTATATGAATAAACAAACTCATGTTTGGTTTGTAAATAATTTTCAATATACTGATGTTGAATTTCCAATTGTACTTTATATATTAGTATCTATAATATACTTATAATTATATTTATATTTTACAATAAATATTATAATATTATTTTATCATATAGTGACAAACTAATCTATTTGTCAAACATTCACTTATTGTCATTAATAACTCTAGTTAATTTTGTAATATATTTTGTCAACTTTTAAAATATATCACCTATTTTGGTACTAACATTTTGTATAATATATTATGAATTATAATTGTGAGTAGAATAAAATGTAGCTAATGCAATACCAAATAAGTGCTGTTTTTTATTTCGGAAAAAATCATAGAAATTAAATTACTAAAAAAAAATATATCAAAATGTTGGAAAGATTCAAATGTTGGAGTGCAATAAAAGTCCTACATCAAATATGGATAGAAACAAATATATGTTTATAAGCCTAAAAGAACCACCCTCTAATACCAGCTAGTTTTAAAGTACAGAGACTCGTGAACTTATATGTAGAACATTTTGTTGGACTACTCGATCCAACAGCAATATGAACAACGACCATGTGACTCACATTGAGCTTTACACCTACAAACAGAGAACTCAAAAACTTTCTACAATCCATGGGGCTAATTAACCATTCGCTAACTTATTTTCTATTATTAATACAACCACATCGGCCCATTAAATTATCCATTCTTCATTGACCAAGAATCAATCGATTCTCGGTTCTTCCCCTTCGTCCCCTTCGTATATAAAGATTGCATTTTATAGCTCTTGTTTAAGAGATCAGCTCTCGATATGAAAGCAATAAAATTTGCCATGTTAATGTTAGCATTAATAGTACCCAAACAATAATAGTGACTCTAAAAATATTGTGGTCCTACAAAAAAACAAACGGAAGCTATTTAATTTAATCTTCACTAAAATTCTAGTAATGTCTTACTATAAGATTAAACGAAACTCAAATTCTTATACCTTTAAGATTTCCATTTCAACACCACTAGAAAAAACCTGCCATTAACACATGAGACACCCACACTGAAACGACCCTCAAATCGGCCTCAAGCAATGCACGAGCCGGGTGTCGTCACTACCCGACTGACAATCGCCCCACATAAGCTAAAGAAGTGGACTAACCGATTATCTCCAAGTTTCAACTTAAAATCACGGTGGGAGATATTATTTATCTATAACTTTAAGGTTGTAAGGAACGAATACTTCATTTCTCTATCCAATGTGGGATGATATGTTACAAACTCCTCCACTCAAATTTCTGACTTCTTCGTTAGGCCAAAAAATAATCAATAAGCAGGATCACTCATGTCCATGATGTGACAACCCGAAAATTTCCGACCAAATTTAAACTTTATTTTTATATTTTTCCGACACGATAAGCAAAGTCTGTAATGTTGAATTCTCAAAAACTTTGAAACTATGTTCATGTATTCATTTACCCTTCGACTGCGCTCGACGATTCACGAACATTTATGGGTACATAAATATGTATATATATATAATATATATTAATTGAAAACATTAACAAACTATTAGATATATAATACTTTACATGAACATATTTGTTTCGATATATTTATCGACTGAATTAAGAGATAATATCAAATGATTGAATTATGAGATTCATTATGATATGAATTACGTATCTCTGTTGAGAGGTCCACTTTGATTTAGGAAACCTTTCCTTTTTAACGGTATTCAGAATAATTGATAAAGTGATTTACAAGTAAGAACAAAAGTGTCAATTAACGAGTGTTAGACAAAAATTAGTGGAGATTCCTGTACATGTTATGATAATTCCCTCGTGACTATTGATAAGTTAATTAGAATGTTTGAGAAGTTAATAACGCTAGTACATACATGAATTACATCAATATAAGTTTTAAAGTGTAAACGTTACTTGATATTATACTTTCTATTATTTAAAAGATTTAGAATTTATATTTTTATAAACTTTAAATATAATTAGTTTCGAGTAGGATAGAGCTAAGGAAATTATGGGTTATAGCTATGGAGGTTATGGGTAATGTTCGGGGGTATGCTCGTGAGGTCAATCTAGTGTTTATCATTTCCATTGCGTCTACGTACTTTCCTACAATATTGAATCACAATATTGATACGTGAGCATTCGCATCTTATCTTTTATATATTAATAGTGTATCCATGTCTAGTGCTCGAGTATATATGTTTATGCATGCTTGTATGCTTAAATTTTGTCATTAGATAGTTTATGATGAATCACGAATTGGATACATATGCTACTGATATAATGTATATGATATGCATGTTTTTGGAAAGTTGGCGAAAAATTATTAACTTTTCATTTAAAAATCGCGTGATTTCGATGAACGGATTAAAAGATATGGTCAACTGAATTATGGTTAACGTTAATTGAAATTGTGTTTGAAACTGTAAATTAATATTTAAACAACTTGTCTATGAGATTAATAAATTGGATTTTCAAATATTACTAATCGAGTAAATGAATTTCTATATAAACCACGTCTCGTTTTGTTGAACAATTGTCAAAGTTGATTGTCTTATCATGTTTTAAAGCTTTATAAACACTATAATCTGATTTTACAAGTATTGGAAAGCTATGTGAAATAATAAAATATTTTTGATTGCCATGATAATTCAAATTTAATATAGCTCCTAAAATAAATAATATTTTGAGTTTGATAAACTATAAATTCGTTCAATTATCAAGACTTATACTATGATAATAAAAAAGTATAGATTTAAAGATCATATTGGGTCAGGATGACTTTTGAGATGACTTTTGTTAACTTTTGCATGTCGGTCTCGAGCATTAGGATTGTGATACACTATGACCCGACCTAGCTTGTTAAACATTTATTGACCAACATATGTTCTCTAGGTTGAGATCTACGATTACTTTGCATTCCAAGTTTCAGTCACATTTCAGTGAATGAATTTATGTGCTGCTAAGGTGAGTTTATAAATCCCTTTTTAAATGCTTTAAATATTTTGGGCTGAGAATACATGCAATTTATTTTAAATACAATGGATACAAGTACATACTTAATTCTACACTGAGTTAAACCGAAAATCCCTTAGCTTTGGTAACTAGTAGCTGCCAGTACATAGGATGTGGACTGGTGGGCGCGAATAATCGTATATGGATCCATAGGGCTTGACATCCCCGTCCGAGCTAGAGCGCTAGCCTTTTAACGGACGTATGTTATTTGAGTTTAAGACACGTTGGTTTGCGTGTATTAAGACGAATAGGGTAATTATCATTATAACGTTAAGTTTAGTTACCAGGGTGCTCTATTACGTAGAATCTTTTGATAAACGTTTCGGATGAAACAACTGAAATCTTGTGATCCACCTTTATATACAGATTATGCGCAACATTAAAACTATGAACTCACCAACCTTTGTGTTGAAACTTTTAAGCATGTTTATTCTCAGGTTTCTAGAAGTCTTCCGCTGTTTGCTTATACGTTATACAAGCTATGTGCATGGAGTCATACATGATTTATTCGAGAAAACTTTGTATTCACTAAATCATCACCATGTATCTTATTTGACTATATTGTTAAAAACTATTATATACGGTGATTGTCTATACGTAGAAATCATCAGATGTCGAAAACCTTGGATTTATATATTCATTTATGGTGTGCCTTTTCAAAAGAATGTAATGTTTACAAAACGTATCATATACAGGTCAAAACCTCACTATGAAATCAATGAATGATGTATTCGTCCAAATGGATTTGGACGGGTCATCACAGTTGGCATCAGAGCTTGAGGTCATAGGGAACCAGAATTTGCATTAGTGTGTTTAACTGGTAATTGTTAGGATACATTAGTGAGTCTGGACTATGACCGTATCTATTTTTTTTTCCGAGTTTTGCCTATCATTTCTTGTCAGAAATTACTTGCTTATCATTCTTTAGTCTAGACACGTCTTACTGCAATTATTGCATAAATGGAAGTATAGACAAATCATATCTTATCATATTTATCTCAGCAGACTTTGTCTAACGCTTTTCCTAAATTTCCTCCGTAAATTACGGAATCTTTTTGCTATATATACGTATTCAAGGAGACGAAGATATCATTCAGTATTCAATACCCATCTCATATCGAAAACCCTTTATCCAATCATATAATATGGATTTCTCACTTGATTCCTCGAACTCCTCGAGCTCTGAAAGCAGTGTGACCGGAATGGAGTAACCAATTAGCCATCACCTATTCTGGATGAATTGGGGATGTGTTCGTATCCTACTTAATCATTGGAGACAAGAAGAAGGTGATCCCTTCCATCCACCACATTCACCTCTTGGCATAGAACCTGAAGCACTTACCGGTGAACCTGTTCGTAATACCATTTTCTCTCTCATTTCCAGAGTATCTCATCATGATTATATACTATCTCAAATTCTAGATCTTATTCATCCGCTCGTCCGAACCGACAATCACCCTGGTGTAATAGAAGAAGTCAACGATCTTCGCGCTCGAGTAGTGGCTTTGGAGAATATGGTGCAAAGGTTACAAGCACCAGCAGCATCACCGACATCAACAGTACCACCATCACCAACGCCAATAGTACCATTACCACCATCAACAACATCCATATCCCATGATTCAACATCACAAGATGTTCCACGAGCATCAACGTCATACGCACCATAGATACCAAGGAATACCAATAACAACAAACGACGAAGTATTGATTCATAACTTCATCGAAGAAATTTTCTGCAGAGAATATGTAGTTTCTAAAAAAGTTTTAGAGATTACTTATTTTAGTTCTAATTGTAAACCGGATGAGTGAGCGAATAGAAATGATGAAATAAAACCCTGATCGGAATGATGCACGATTTACAAGCTAGGTCTGTTTTACCAGCAGCATCAACGGTACCGTCAACATAACCAGCACCGTCAGTACAGTCAGCATCGTCAGCATCAGCAGCATCCACAACATCACAAGCTCCGCCAGATCCATAATCACCGCAAACATCATCACTAATCAACAACGCGTATATTGTATCAACGAGTTATGAAGTATTAACTCATTCCCTCTGAAGAAATTATATGTATATTTTATATATATATGAATTTTGAGATCAAAATAAATCTTTTCGTACTAAGCTATTACGTGTGAATCTTAACTACTCGGTTAGTTCATGTTATTAATATGCTATGATGTACATCCTTCGTTAATGACTTAACAATCATTAACTATAATCTCTGCTTCGACTTAATAGATTCCATTTGATAATAAATCAAGTGTATTATTTAAATACATGTTTGATTTTACACTTTCATTTTCGATGTACTTGAAACTTTCCAGAAAACATCATTCGTACCTTGCGAAGTTAGCAAGAGTTCCATAAGCACCAACATGATTCACTGAGGAAATATCAATAAAATTGAATAATGAAGTATTGATTACATTAGTGAAATACTCCGCGAAGATTATGAAATCTTTAATGTTTTAAGAGATTATTCATTTATAATCTAGCCGAAAATCAAATGAGTTTAATATGATATTAACTCATTAAATCTGTATTACATCTGAAGAAAATATACATACATATATTTTCATAAAGACTGTAATAAAATTCTCTGGTACAAAATATTACTTGTGAAACTTTTAACGGGTAGGTAATACCCGAAAGATATATAAATTCACAATTAATATGTTACATTCTTCGATTCTGATTCAGCAAATCATCAACTATACTCACTACTTTTACAACGATATACATTCTTTCCTAGAAATCAAAACAACCATTCGCATCCAAATTTGATCACATATTCTGATTTTGAAAAATCAGAATCCAAGCCAAGATTTAATAGAAAACATCACTCTTAGATTCTTACATCTTTCAAATGCCATACTTTGAATTCAAAACTGTACTAGAACATCATATGTATACATATAACATTCATCTCTTAGAATTATGAGCTTTCATTCTGAAAATCTGAAAAGCAACCAGTCTACGAATCAATACTCTGAATGTTGAAAAAGCTGATGAAGTAGCAAAAACTATAAACTACCTTAACAGTCAAAAGTTTGACGATAAAGAATAGTGTGTTGTCAAAAGAGAAAATTTAGTACTGAAAAAAAAATGATTTGAGCAAACCATGAAGGAGGCTGTGGACAAATCACAAAGACTAAACCTGCCTTCAAAGAATTCAAATGATTCAGTGTCTGCTGAAGCCATTAATGAATACCTTGCTCCTGACTCTAAACCTTTACGAACAAATCTTCTTTATCATCTTTCGATATTAGAAATTCTAAGATATCATCGTATCTTTCATTATAAATATCCTCGATATTTCTGCAGATATTTTCATAAATATTCTTATCTGAAATCATATATCTCTTCGCGATATCTGCGTTACATCATAAAGGAAAATATTTTAAATTCTAAATTCTGAAAAATTCGAATTTAAAATATGAATGTTTTGAAGTAGTGTTGGGAACTGAAGCATGAGTTAGTATAATATAATGACACTTGATCAACGTGATTATATTACAGTAAGTCATGCTGAGTTTTAATGGAACGTGATAAAGGTTCACAGATCATATCCTCATCATGAACCATGTTACATAACTCTTTCATTCTATTTAACCTCTAAACTATCAAGAAAAATATTTTTCTTGATGATTTGGTCTTTTCCGGATATTCTGGTAATTTGACAAATTAAATCGTGCTATTACCTTTCCTTTCTGCTTTGTATATTATGATCATTCAAAACTCCATACCTAAGAATTCTGGACCATTATTCGCTTGACTTGAAGTCGGGAAGAAGAAGAAAAAAAAAGCATGAAGCTCCGAAATAGAAATGGAAGTATAAATCGCAGCAAATAGGAGAGAGCATTAACTATGGATGTCAATGATTATAGAAAAACAGAAGCAGAAACATCGAAATATAAGGGAACATATAAAACCTAACAACAAACCAGAAATTACAAATCGTATATATCGATGCATATAGCAATATAAAGACACGGGAGAACTAAGAACACTATAAAACCAAGAGTATATTAGAAGTAAATAGATTCTTCCGGCGACAGATGAAAAAGAAGAATGACAGATATGAAAGTTAGGAATATATCAAGAAGCAGAACTGGATGGAGCATATTGACGAATGCTTTAAAGTATGAATTGAGGGAGATAGAATAAAAGGTAGGAGCTATGAAAATAAGAAAACGAATAGGGTGAATTTATAGTGAAATATCCGACATAGCAATCGAAACAGACTATTACATTTAACCAAAGAAGATCCAATTTCCTTAATTACCGATGAACCAAATCTTATTACGAAGATTTTCTTTAAATTCTTTGATTTCCGGAAACCAACCATGACTACGTCACCTGTTAAGACATACCTGCATTTATTCATTTCACCCTTTTGCGATAGCTTCACTCGTATCCTTCACATAATCAAATTGTTTTATCTATATTACTCAATGATGATAAAACTATATTTATCAACTTATATTCGTCATAATAACATTCTTATTTTTAGACATGACAACCTCGATCAAATTTCGGGGACGAAATTTCTTTAACGGGTAGGTACTGTGACAACCCAGAAATTTCCGACCAAATTTAAACTTTATTTTTATATTATTCCGACACGATAAGCAAAGTCTGTAATGTTGAATTCTCAAAAACTTTGAAACTATGTTCATGTATTCATTTACCCTTCGACTGCGCTCGACGATTCACGAACATTTATGGGTACATAAATATGTATATATAATATATATTAATTGAAAACATTAACAAAGTATTAGATATATAATACTTTACATGAACGTATCTGTTTCGATATATTTATCGACTGATTTAAGAGATAATATCAAATGATTGAATTATCAGATTCATTATGATATGAATTACGTGTCTCTGTTGAGAGGTCCACTTTGATTTAGGAAAACTTTCCTTTTTAACGGTATTCGGAATAATTGATAAAGTGATTTACAAGTAAGAACAAAAGTATCAATTAACGAGTGTTAGACAAAAATTAGTGGAGATTCCTGTACATGTTACGTTAATTCCCTCGTGACTATTGATAAGTTAATTAGAATGTTTGGGAAGTTAATAACGCTAGTACATACATGAATTACATCAATATAAGTTTTAAAGTGTAAACGTTACTTGATATTATACTTTCTATTATTTAAAAGATTTAGAATTTATATTTTTATAAACTTTAAATATAATTAGTTTTGAAAAACTATAAATTATATCGTTAGATAAAGATTTCGAGTACATATATATTTGTTATATAAATTTCAAAACGATAATATGTATATTTTATAAATGACAAAATATAATATTTATTTAGTTATATAACTAATTGATTATATTTATCTTCCTTATAATAAAGATTTTAAATAATATTATTTAATATATTTTAACAAATATCGAGTAGTTGATTTAAAGAAGCAAATGACCAAAACACTCAAATGAATAAGTTACATTTCAATTAGTATAATTATTGGTGAAATAAGTCTAATTATTGATAAAGGTACGTGTCACGAAACGTAAAGTACAAGTTTTCTAAGCGTACGAAAGGACGTTTGGAAAACCAGAACCGGTACGTAAGTCGAGCGTCAACGTAAAATTCATCGGTGCTAAAATTACAAATCAACTATGCACGAGAATATAATATAATATTTAATTAATTCTAAAGATTAAATATATTATATATTAAATAATATTATTTATATTACTCAAATGATAAATGAGTGTCGGCAGTTTTAATTGGAGGAACATGAGCTGGAACATCAAGCCATGCGATCGCATGGCAAGATGCCTACAAAACCATGCGATCGCATGGCCGTGTGGGAGAGGCCAAGTCCTATAAAGCTCGAATATTTCTGGCCGAGTTCAGTTATCTGTTTTCCTCTCAATATCGTTACTCTCTATCTATATACATATTAATACTATTATTTTTATTATTAAGATTAATATTATTAATCATATTATTAATAGTATTATTATTAGTATTGTTTACATAAAATACTACGACGGAGTGCTGCTCGAGTAATCTAAAATGGGTTTTCAAAACTGGTTTCGAGTGGGATAGAGCTAAGGAAATTATGGGTTATAGCTATGAAGGTTATGGGTAATGTTCGGGGGTATGCTCGTGAGGTCAATCTAGTGTTTATCATTTTCGTTGCGTCTATGTACTTTCCTACAATATTGAATCACAATATTGATACGTGAGTATTCGCATCTTATCTTTTATATATTAATAGTGTATCCATGTCTAGTGCTCGAGTATATACGTTTATGCATGCTTGTATGCTTTAATTTTGTCGTTAGATAGTTTATGATGAATCACGAATTTGATACATATGCTACTGATATAATGTATATGATATGAATGTTTTTGGAAAGCTGGCAAAAAATTATTAACTTTTCATTTAGAAATCGCGTGATTTCGATGAACGGATTAAAAGATATGGTCAACTGAATTATGGTTAACGTTAATTGAAATTGTGTTTGAAACTGTAAATTAATATTTAAACAACTTGTCTATGAGATTAATAATTTGGATTTTCAAATATTACTAATCGAGTAAATGAATTTCTATATAAACCACGTCTCGTTTTGTTGAACAATTGTCAAAGTTGACTGTCTTATCATGTTTTAAAGCTTTATAAACACTATAATCTGATTTTACAAGTATTGGAAAGCTATGTGAAATAATAAAATATTTTCGATTGCCATGATAATTCAAATATTATATAGCTCCTGAAATAAATAATATTTTGAGTTTGATAAACTATAAATTCGTTCAATTATCAAGACTTATACTATGATAATAAAAATGTATAGATTTAAAGATCATATTGGGTCAGGATGACTTTTGAGATGACTTTTGTTAACTTTTGCATGTCGGTCTCGAGCATTAGGATTGTGATACACTATGACCCGACCTAGCTTGTTAAACATTTATTGACCAACATATGTTCTCTAGGTTGAGATCTACGATTACTTTGCATTTCGAGTTTCAGTCACATTTCGGTGAATGAATTTATGTGCTGCTAAGGTGAGTTTATAGATCCCTTTTTAAATGCTTTAAATATTTTGGGCTGAGAATACATGTAATTTATTTTAAACACAATGGATACAAGTACATACTTAATTCTACACTGAGTTAAACTGAAAATCCCTTAGCTTTGGTAACTAGTAGCTGCCAGTACATAGGATGTGGACTGGTGGGCGCGAATAATTGTATATGGATCCATAAGGCTTGACATCCCCGTCCGAGCTAGAGCGCTAGCCTTTTAACGAACGTATGTTATTTGAGTTTAAGACACGTTGGTTTGCGTGTATTAAGACGAATAGGGTAATTATCATTATAACGTTAAGTTTAGTTACCAGGGTGCTCTGTTACGTAGAATCTTTTGATAAACGTTTCGGATGAAACAACTGAAATCTTGTGATCCACCTTTATATACAGATTATGCGCAACATTAAAACTATGAACTCACCAACCTTTGTGTTGACACTTTTAAGCATGTTTATTCTCAGGTTTCTAGAAGTCTTCCGCTGTTTGCTTATACGTTATACAAGCTATGTGCATGGAGTCATACATACTTTATTCAAGAAAACTTTGCATTCACTAAATCGTCACCATGTATCTTATTTGACTATATTGTTAAAAACTATTATATACAGTGATTGTCTATACGTAGAAATCATCAGATGTCGAAAACCTTGGATTTATATATTCATTTATAGTGTGCCTTTTCAAAAGAATGCAATGTTTACAAAACGTATCATATAGAGGTCAAAACCTCACTATGAAATCAATGAATGATGTATTCGTGAAACAACCCAACCCGTATTTAAACCGGCCCATAAAAATTTTTCCTTTTTAATATACATTAATAACATTTAGGTCCCATTACACAATTTCCAAAACGCATTTTTATTAAAGTAAGTTCAACGAACTTAAAAATGTACAACAATAATTTAAACTTCTTAATACAATAATACGTTAGTTAAATCATAAATCGGTTATAATCATTATGACCCGACTAGATACGTTTACACAAAACCGAGCATGGTGATTTGGGACTATGCTACCCAAAACATAATCGAGTCCAAAAGCAAGATCTTCTAAAGTAACCTAGCCAAGATCTCTAATTCCCAAGCTTACCCGAGCCGCCACCACGCGAACCTATAAAAATATCAACAACGAGAGGGTAAGCTAATGCTTAGTGAATGTAAAGATACTATACACATACATATGCATAAAATGGCTACGCATCACCAAGCATCAAAATAACACATACCGTCTCCGCATGGTAAACAAACTACAAAGAGCACATACACAAAGTAGCTACACGCTACGAAATCACCAAGCTAACGCCACAAGATTAGCTACAACACAACAATAAGTATACACGCGTATACAATAAATATATTCAACAACAATAAGGTTAACCCCTTAACACAAACCACATGAAGGTCGACCGAACTACCCGAGCCTTAGTGAATTCGCACTACCCAAGATTCACTTCCTTCACCACTTCTACAACCGAGGTTGGCCGAACTACCCGAGCCTTAGTGAATTCGCACAACCCTAAATTCACCACCTCATCACCAAGATGACCGAAACAACCCGAGTTATCATGAATCTGCACTAACTGAGATTCATTTCATCAACAACAAATGCTAGCAACCCATCACCAAAATGGTTATCCAAAACGCTAGCCAATTCACAATACCAAGGGTAAAACCCACAACGCATAAGCGTATCACAAGGACCCGAAGCACAAGGTCCATTCTCCCACACGAACATAGAGTAAACCCGAACAAGGGTCACCCTACACACACGCACCCATTTTACACATACACATGTGCATAGTAAATTTACACTCACCTTAAACGCCTCGATGAAGTGAAATCCAAAATCCGCAACACGACAATGGAAAGTACCTATTCCATTAATCACAAATACAACAACACAATTAGGGTGGATTTACAAATCAACCCAAATTGACAACTAGTACGATTTCGACCCAAATTGCACTTCCAAGCTCAAACCGCGCCCAAACTAACCAATAATCACTAAAAATAGTGACAATGGTCCTAACACACCAATTAAACCCAATCATAAGTGTTAAACACTTATCATTCTCGAAATCGCCCATAAACCCTAATTTGACCTATAAGAAGTCAACATTTCACCATGAACAAGTTTTGACACCAAAACGCATTTAACTCGGGTTTATACTTCGACATAATCCATTTTAAGTTTATAAACCTTATTAAATCGACAATTGGGTCATAAACATCACCAAACCCTAATTTTGACTCTAGTCAAAATTAGTCAACCACATGAACCCTAATGGTCTCCAACACCAGTCAAAATTAGTCAACCACATGAACCCTAATGGTCTCCAACACCTCAATAATCACTAAATACTAGTGATTACACCCATTTGCAAGTCTTACAAACTTACACTTGTTCACCAAACCCAAAACCCGCCAATAACAACAATAAACCCGATTCTTAGTGTTAGTCTTCAATTAACAACTAAGTGGGTTCAATCTATGAACATACAAGCCAAAAGCCCCAAATTTGAATGATGAACATGAAAATAAAATTCGGAGTTAGAGCTTACCGCTAGTATCACCTTGTAGCTAAGAACGGGGAGAAAAAACTTGTCTCTTACGCTTTCGATCACAACCCGCTTCTTCCTTTCCAAAAATCCCTTTGAATCAATTGGAGTTTTTGAGTTTTTGAGAGAAAATGAAGAAGAAAAGGAAAAAGATAAAAAGGAAATGAAATGGATGGATGAGATTAAGATCTCAAATCTGGCTTAAACGCTAAATGACCAAAATGCCCTTGAATATCTTTTAAAATCAAAAAACTGGTACTAGTCCGTCCAGATTGCCGCGCCGCGGCCTCAATTGTCGCGCTGCGACCCATAACGTATTCTGGTGGTTTCCTTAACATGCCTCCTGAAATTGAAATCAGCTGAATGCCGCGCCGCGGCCCTTTCTGTTGCGCCGCGACCCAAGGCATGGTCTGGTGCCTTCTATCCAAGCTACAAACATTCGCATAAAAACCCATTAAAATGCTTAAACAAATCCTTCAATCACCCGCGTATTCTATTTACATACATGTAACATGTATATACCTACTCGATACACCTATAATCATATACGGGGAAAACAGGGTGTTACAATTCGTCCAAATGGATTTGGATGGGTCATCACACATGATCGATGTGGGATTTTTCTAAACTCATTGTTCTCGATAAGGTTTGGCCCACTATCCCGAACGACACATGGATGGCTCTAATACCAACTGAAGCGACCCTTAAATTGGCCTCAAAATATGCACGAGATGCATGCCTGTCACAACCTAAGAGATTTAGTTAGTCACCACTCTGAGATTATAATGGACCAATATTTTCTTTCTCTATCATATCCGAGATGAGTATTACTAACTCCCCTACTTAAATTCCTGATATACTCGTCAGGCTGAATTATAATCATTACCCAGGATCCATACCCCAAGAGATTTACGAGCATTGTGCCTGTCACACCCCGTGAGGATACCCTAGGAGGTGCATGAATCGAGTTTCAGTCACACCCTGAGAATCCTATGGTTCTGATACCAACTAAAATGACCCTTAAATCGACCTCAATAGATGCATGAGCCGTGTTCCATCACAACCCGAGAGACAATCGCCCCAAATAAGCTAAAGCAGTGGACTAACCGGGTATCTACGAGTTTCAACTAAAAACCATGGTGGGAGATTTTAGTTAGCTATAAATTTAAGCTTATAAAAAAACAATACTTCCTTTCTCTATCTGAAGTGGAATGGGATGTTACACACACCCAACATCACTAAAAAGGTACACTTTCGATAAAGATTTCCAATACTCGATAGTCAAGATCAAATAACCTCAGACTCTTTCTAGTCCGTGTCCTCCCTTATAAATACATGAGAAGATCATTTGAATCTATCTAAAGCCTCAACGTCTCTATCGTCACCACCCTGGGAAGCAAATCAGCATGATGGATTCCTTGTTCCAGGATTTTTGGTCAACACAAAAATACCGTCATTTACAAGTACATGAATAAAATTTTATCTCGTATTAATGTGTTTTGTATAAACAAGAAACACTAAATGATTTCTGGGATGAATAAATTTTTTTTTATCATAGTTTATGACAATCTCATTCTCAACTTAACTCCCTCAGAATTTCCTTAACCAAATGAGCTCCTTGCGAGCCTCGACGACAACCATATATTCAGCTTCAGTTGTTGACAACACAACACTTTTCTTTACTCTAGACATCTAGATTACTGCAGTCTTTAACATTGTGAAAACATACTCCGTAATGTTATTCTGTGAAGCGTCACATGCCCCCAAATCAACATACACGTAGCCTTTCAAACGGAATCACTTATAGTGTAGTGCAACCCCATTTTAGAAGTACATTTCAAGTAGCGAGCAAATGACTTGTCTACATCTTAATGCTTTGATGCGGGCTAAAAAGTCACTTTTATTTGCATTGACCGTTAGATTTAACGGAGCAAGCTCTCACACAGCAATCAGTGAGTTTAATATTTATAAGTGCACATGCCTAAATTATACCTACTTTTTTTACAGAGTAATAGAACACGTTTGACCTAAGTTCATTTTTCAAACCGTTAAAATGAAAAAAGAGGTGGATGCCTTTTATAAAACTACAAAGTTTTATAAGAAGCAAATAATGTAAATATGTATGTATGTATGTATGTATATATATATATATATATATATATATATATATATATATATATATATATTAAAGTTTTAGTATGTAAACTGTCATATTTATGGTTGTTTGAAAGTATAACGAGGATGAAATCATAATTTGGTTAATAAAACTTATTTTAAACACTAAGGTCATACTTACTTGGTGCGAATATCAAGTAAGGATGTCACTGATACCTTAGGCCAAGGGTGATTCCGATTGTAGGTAACCTAACATGTTCCTGACACCGTACCCTCCAACAAAGAATACAAACAACCTTCACATAGGCTATCTGAATAAGACAGTGGCCCATATAATATTACAGTTTTTCTTAACGATAAGATTTTAAGAAACACTTTTAAGAAATCATACAGATAGCTCCGAAATATATTTAAAGGCTAGAGAAAATTTCGTTTTAGACTTTATAAAAAATGGTATGTGTTAGAACCCCGAAAATAGCATCTAAATATTGTAGATTGTGTATTAAATAAATGTGTAAATGAGGTATTGGCGATGGCTATTGTTGAGTCCCCAATATATTTAAGAATTTAATTATGACAAAATAGCATTGTTTACACTAATTGTTATGTGCGGCCATCATAAGTTTTGTGACGCCCCGTACAAAATCAACGTGTACAAATCATCAACAATAGGATCATTATGAAACGACTCGTCCATATTACTATAAATGCATTACGTTATTCATTGGTCCCATAGCGAGGTATTTGACCTCTATATGATACGTTTTAGAAAAATATTGCATTCGTTTTATAAAAAGCACACCATTATTATACAAAATGCATGTTTTAAACAAGTGGGCGATTATTTAAGAAATAATCCCCATGATACATCAGTTACCAAATACTACACACATGACATAACAGTCGATTATAATACATGACAAAGGTTTTATTGAATGCAACACTTCATTTAAACAAAAGCATGAGACTCCATGCACAGCTTGCTCAGATAATACAATAGCAGAAGACTTTCTTAAGGACTTGAGAATAAACATGCTTAAACAGTCAACACAAAGGTTGGTGAGATATATAGGTTTAGCATCGATATAAATATAGACCCCAAGATTTCATAGTTATAAATATATGTACACTCGCAAGTGTATAAAAGTATTCTATAAGTTGTTGAGTGCTTCGGTAACCATACTTAACAATTAATGTAGCATATTCCCTTTATTATGAAATCTCCCTACACTGTACCAAGTGTAGTAAAAATGAAGTACTGTGCAACCGTTTACGATACTAGAGCGACTAGCCCGGTTGGGGTTGTCAAACCTGATAGATCTATCAATAGAATTCGCGCTTACATGTTCTTACAATATGTAAATATTAGTTACCAAGCTATTAGGGAAGATATGCAAGGTGGTACAACTCAACGTATAATATATTTTAAGTACTTGTGTCCATGGCGTAAAACATAAAATGCATGTATTCTCATCCCAAAATATTTTTAGAGTTTAAAAATAGGACTATATACTCACGGTAGTAAAAGTATATTAATAATAAGTTTTCAACTTATTAAAAATATGGCCGTCGTCCTTGGATTCACGAACCTATAACAATAATAACGATTCAGATAATAATACGACATATGAATAAAATAAAGCAAATTCATAGAATACTTATATAATAATTTTTAACATTTTATGTTAGTAGTCCATTATTAGTAGTCCTTTGTTAGTAGTCCAAAATAGTCCGAAAAGTCCAACAGTCCAATAATCGGTATATATATATATATATAATCTTAGAATTACCCCACGACGTATTGTATACGTATTGTATTTGCATCAACCCAGAGATGTATTGTATACGTATTGTATTAGAATTAACTAAGATGTATTGTGTACGTATTGTGTTAGGATTTATCAAAACGTATTGTATACTTATTGTGTTAGGACGTACCAAGAATATTATTATACATATATACAATCAC
This sequence comes from Rutidosis leptorrhynchoides, assembly GCF_046630445.1. NCBI lineage: Eukaryota > Viridiplantae > Streptophyta > Magnoliopsida > Asterales > Asteraceae > Rutidosis > Rutidosis leptorrhynchoides. Next base: position 342,935,955 of record NC_092338.1, on the reverse strand, counting down.
ATAATTAACCAAGATTATAATATTTTGTTATACTACTGATAACATGTCCAAATATATATAGGATATAGGAAAAGTTAACAAGAATATGGTTAATATAGTTTTTATAATATAAATTTCGTCCATACAACGTTAATTTTAGCATATTTTGTTTTGCTTGCCAAATATTCATTACAACTCCGTTTAAAGTGAATCAAATTGCTATGGATTCCTTAAGAAGTAAATTTTACAAAACCAATTCGAAAAGTTCATCCCAAATAGTAATTTTTAGAGCTTTATTCTCTTTTTGTGTCGGTGGACAGATTTGAAAAAATCCAGGCATCCACCCAATATATGATTTTTTGATAAAATACTTACACTTTGTCTAAAATCATGAAAAAAATACTGGAAGTCTTATTTACATATATTAACATATTTCCAAAGTCTTAGCCTCGAACTCAAAGTCTAAGATAGGTTTTTAATTCTCAACCTAAAACAGCCCGCTTTTTGCTGAATGGAGATTAAAGGATATATGTTAAGTTTCAAGGTGTTCTTCATATGTACAAGTTATAAGTTCTTATATTAACTCAATATAATATCATAATACATATAAATAAGTGTTATTAGAGTTAATTTAGAAGGATTAACTTAGTTTTCAAACAAGCTTGGTGTTCACTAAAACAAGTTCTAGTTTTTTTACAAGTTTTACAAGCATAATAAGACAGCAACTATATTAGGAATTGAACAAGGATTTTGAGAAGTATTTTACCTTGATTATGAAGAGAAAAGTTGTTGAGATTGAAGTATGATATGAGAGCATTCAAGTGTTTGTTTTTAGTTTAAGAAAGTGTGGAGTAAAAATGAGTTAAAATAGTCCTTATTTATAAGCTTATAATTTTGGCTTTTGGTGAAAATATCTAAGATAAGTTAAATTGTATTAAGTCATGCGTGACATATTAAATTGATTAGGTCATGTATGACATATTACACAAATAATTGCAGATTTCTATTGGTATATACCAATAGTAAATACTTCTAGAAGTTGTGTATAATACGGGTAAAAATACCGTATGAATGTGAGTAGAATTCTTGAGGGAATTGAACGGAAAATATGAGTATAGCTATCCTTTATATGTATTGGTATATTATAAAGTGTATTCAATACTTGTAAGGATGTATTTACACTCGTAATACATTATATGTAAATACATTTTAACATAAGTTAATTACGTCGTTTAAATAGTAACATATATATTGTTTGAAAACTCTTTAAATTAGTAGTATGAAATTATATATATAATACTTTGTTAATATACTTAATGAGATATTTAATTATCATATTTTCAAGTTAAATATATATAAATCTATATATATACACAATAATTAAACAATTAAATAATTAAATCAAGTTATGACGTTCGTGAATCGTCGGAATAAAAGGGTGACCAAAAGCTTGTGTAAAACTCTTTCCGGAGGTTCAAGACTTATTAAAATTCATTGCTTATCAAGTCGTAATTATATGAAGATTAAGTTTAAATTTGGTCGGAAATTTCCGGGTCGTCACAGTACCTACCCGTTAAAGAAATTTCGTCCCGAAATTTGATCGAGGTCGTCATGGCTAACAATAAAAATGTTATTATGACGAATATAAGTTGATTCATAGGGTTTTATCATGATTGAGAAATATGGATAAAATAATTCGATTACTCGAAATGTATGAGTGAAGCTATCGTAAAAGAGTGAAATGAGAAAGTAGGGATTCGTCTGATCTTTTGACGTCATCACGGTTGATCTCCGGATTAAAGAAAATCTCTGTAATCTATATAAGATTTGATTCTTTGGCGATTAAGGAAATTATGATCCTCTTCAATTTAATGCAATAATCTGTCTCGATTTCTCTGTCGGATATTTTACTATAAATCAACCTCCTACGTTTCCTTATTTCCACATCTCCTATCTTTTATACTTTCTTCCTTTCTTCGTACTTCCAAGAAATTCATCAATATGCTCCATCCAATTTTAATTCTTGATATATTCTTGACTATCACATCTGTCATTCTTCTTTTTCATCTTCCACAAGAGGAATTTGTTAATTTCTACTATGCTCTTGGGTTTATAGTGTTCTTAGTTTTCCCGTGTCTTTATATTGCTATACATATCGATATACACGGTTTGTAATTTCTGCGTTGTCTTCGTGCTTATATTTTTCCTTATATTTTGGAATTTCATGCTTCCGTCTTCTTTTCCCGACTTCAAGTCAAGCGAATAATGGTCTAGAATTCATAGATATGAAATTCGGAATGAACATAGCTAATGTTCTATGGGAGTAATTGTAATAGCATAATTTGACTTGTGAAATTACCAGAATCCAAAGGAAAAGATAGAACTATCAATAGAATATGTTCTTGATATGTTTAGAGATTAGATTGAATGTAAGAGTCATGTAACATGGCACATGATGACGTTATGGTCTGTGAATCATTACGTTCCATTTAGAAACTCAGCATGACTTACTGTAATATAATCACGTTGATCAAGTGTCATTATATTATACTAACTCATGCTTCAGTTCTTAACACTACTTCAAAATATTCATATTTTAAACTAGAAGGTTCCAAAATTTAGAAACTAAAATAGTTTCTTTTATGATGTAACATAGATAGCGCGAAAAGATGAATTATTTCAGATAAGAATAGTTATGAAAATATCTTCAGAAATATGGAGGATATTTATAATGAAATATACGATGATATCTTAGAATATCTAATATCAGAGGATGATGAAGAATATTGTCCACAAGGGTTTAGAGTAAGGAGCAAGGTATTCGATAAAGACTTCAGTAGACACTGAATCATTTGGATTCTTTGAAGGCAGATTTAGTCCTTGTGATTTGTCCACAGCCTCCTTCAGGGTTTGCCCAATCCGTTTTCCAGTTCCAAACCTTCTCTTTTTCTGTGCTTTGGTAACACAATTTTCTTTATCATAAACTTTTGACTTTTACGGTTGTCTACAGTTTATGCTGCTTCATTCAACTTTTTCAAAACTTCATAGTACTGATTCGTAGGCTGAAGTGCTATTCCAGATTTCAGAATTATAATTCCAGGAAATAACATTATATGTATATGTAGAAATGATGTGAGATTCAAGAATAATTATTGATGCTTCCTGGGGTTTAGTATGACAATTATTGTTACAAGATGTAGATGGGTACATGATATGGTTTTATAGTGATCTTTCAGAGAGATTTAAGTCAAAGAGCAATAAAGTTGCTGGTAAGCTTACTACTAATGCGGTGGAATATAAAAGGTTCCCCGGTAACGATGGTGAAAAGACAATGTATATATCAAGGTTATAATAAGGCTACTCTGGATGTAAAGTCGAAGTTGTCTTGTTGGAGCTGTGACAAAATTCGCTATTTTAAAAAGGGATTGTAAAGTTATTTTAGGTAATAATAATGCTAAAGGATCTCACATGGATATGTGTTGAACCTTTGCTTAGGTTCAAGTGTCCTCCGAATGCATATCTATATGCATATATTCTTCGTATGTATCGTGTGATTGGTTCATTATCCTGATTGTTCCTTAGTTGAGGTGTTTTCAAGAATTTTGAAGGGTTTAGAGGCAGGTTGTCATCGTCAATATCCGTATAATGAATTCGTCATGAATCTTGAATGATACGAATATCTTTATGAGTTCTGTGAATGAAAGTGATGTTCTAGTATAGTTTGAATTTAAAGTATGATTTTGAAGGATGTAGGAATTTAAGATTGATGGCACTTCTTAAATCTTGACTTGGATTTTGATCTGTCAAAATCAGAATATGTAATTGAATTGGTATGGAAAATGGTTGTCTTGAATTTTGTGAAATGATGTATATTGCTATGAAAGGAGAGAGTATAATAACGATTGTCGAAACATCATTGAAAATGTACAGTGTAACATATTAATGTGAACTTAAATATTTCTCGGGTATCACCTACCCGTTAAAATAAAATTTCACAAGTAATATTTTGTACAAAAGAATTTTTATTACAGTCTTTATGAAAATATATGTATGTATATTTTCTTCAGATGTAATATGGATTTAATGAGTTAATATTATATTAATTCCATTTGGTTTACGGTTGGAACTAGAAATGAATAATCCCTAAAACTTTAGAGATTACATAATCGCCGCGGAATATGTAGTGACCCGAACTTTTTCATGTTTATATATATATATAATGAAATTGTTATTTACATGATTAAGTGTTTCCAACATGTTAAGCAATCAAACTTGTTAAGACGTGATTAATTGAAATAGTTTTCATATAGACAATTGACCACCCAAGTTGACCGGTGATCCACGAACGTTAAAAATTGTAAAAACTATATGATGTCATATATATGGATATATATATATAGTTAACATGATATTATGATAAGTAAACATATCATTAAGTATATTAACAATGAACTACATATGTAAAAACAAGACTACTAACTTAATGATTTCGAAACGAGACATATATGTAACGATTATCATTGTAACAACATTCAACTATATATATATATATCATACTCTGATATATTAATATATCATAATACCATGATAATATAATAATTTAACATCTCTTTAGATATAATAAACAATGGGTTAACAACATTTAACAAGATCGTTAACCTAAAGGTTTCAAAACAACACTTACATGTAACGACTAACGATGACTTAACGACTCAGTTAAAATGTATATACATGTAGTGTTTTAATATGTATGCATACACTTTTTAAAGACTTCAAGACACTTATCAAGGTACTTCTACTTAACAAAAATGCTTACGATTACATCCTCATTCATTTCCATCAACAATTCTACTCGTATGCACTCGTATTTGTACTCGTACAATACACAGCTTCTAAATGTATTTACTATTGGTATATACACTCTAATGATCAGCTCTTAGCAGCCCATGTGAGTCACCTAACACATGTGGGAACCATCATTTAACATCTAGCAAGAAATATCTAACAAAACGACAAACTAATGGAGCCTATATTGACTCCATACTTCACGTGAACTAGGCACACCACAAACACATTTTGATTTCAATTTTCATGCATCAAATTACTCTCTCTCAAGTGTTCTTCCTTTGTTCTAAGTGTTCTTCATCATCTTCATCAAAATCTAGCTCAATCTAGTTTATAAATCCATACATAAACCAAGTTATAAAACAACTACTCAAAAACACACCAACAACACTTCCAAGTTTGCTAGCTTACTTCCAATCTTGCAAATCCACTTTGAGTGATCATCCAACCTCAAAAAATATTTCTTATTTACAGTAAGATATCTTTCTAATATAAGATAATACTCATATTCAAACTTTGATTCAATTTCTATAGCTTTAACAATCTTATTTCGAGTGGAAATCTTACTTAAACTTGTTTTCGTGTCTTGATTTTACTTCAAGAACTTTCAAGCCATCCAAGGATCCTTTGAAGCTAGATCTATTTTCTCATTTCTATTAGGTTTATCCACAAAACCTGAGGTAGTAATGATGTTCATAACATCATTCGATTTGTATATATAAAACTACCTTATTCGAAGGTTTAAACTTGTAATCACTAGAACATAGTTTAGTTAATTCTAAACTTGTTCGCAAACAAAAGTTAATCCTTCTAACTTGAATTTTAAAATCAAATAGACACATATTCTATATCTATATGATATGCTAACTTAATGATTTAAAACCTGAAAACACGAAAAGCACCGTAAAACCGGATATACGCCGTCGTAGTAACACCGTGAGCTGTTTTGGGTTAGTTAATTAAAAACTATGATAAACTTTGATTTAGAAGTTGTTCTTCTGGGAAAATTATTTTTCTTATGAACATAAAACTATATCCAAAAATCATGGTTAAACTCAAAGTGGAAGTATGTTTTCCAAAATGGTCATCTAGACATCGTTCTTTCGACTGAAATGACTACCTTTACAAAAACAACTTGTAATCTATATTTATGACTATAAACTTACACTTTTTCTGTTTAGATTCATAAATTTAAGTTCAATAGGAAACCATAGCAACTTGAATCACTCAAAACGGATTTAAAACGAAGAAGTTATGAGTAAAACAAGATTGGATAATTTTTCTTGTTGTAGCTACGTGAAAATTGGTAACAAATCTATATTAATCATTTCCCAGCTAACTCATATTGTATTATACATGTATTCTAACATATTATGTAATCTTGGGATACCATAGACACGAATACAATGTTTTGACATATCATATCGACCCATATATATATATATATATATATATATATATATATATATATATATATATATATATATTTCGGAACAACCATAGACACTCTATATGCAGTAATGTTGGAGTTAGCTATACAGGGTTGAGGTTGATTCCAAAATATTATATATACTTTGAGTTATGATCTAGCCTGAGGCTTGTATACACGAGGTCGTGGATTGATTCGAGATAATATATATTGCTTTTTTTCTGTACATCTAACTGTGGACAACTAGTTGTAGGTTACTAACGAGGACAGCTGGCTTAATAAACTTAAAACATTAAAACGTATTAAAAATGTTGTAAATATATTTTGGACATACTTTGATATATATGTACATATTTGTTATAGGTTCGTGAATCGACCAGTGGCCAAGTCTTCCCGACGAAGTAAAAATCTGTGAAAATGAGTTATAGTCCCACTTTTGAAATCTAATATTTTGGGATGAGAATACATGCAATTTTATAAATGTTTTACGAAATAGACACAAGTAAATGAAACTACATTATATGGGTGAATGATCGAATCCGAATATGCCCCTTTTTAGCTTGGTAGCCTAAGAATTTGGGAACAGACCCCTAAATTGACGCGAATCCTAAAGATAGATCTATCGGGCCCAACAAGCTCCATTCTGGAATTTGGAATGCTTTAGTACTTCAAAATTATCATGTCCGATGGGTGTCCCGGAATGATGGGGATATTCTATATGCATCTTGTTAATGTCGGTTACTAGGTGTTCACCATATGAATGATTTTTATCTCTATGTATGGGATGTCTATTGAAATATGAAATCTTGTGGTCTATTATTACGATTTGATAAATATATAGGTTAAACCTATAACTCACCAACATTTTTGTTTACGTTTAAAACCTGTTTATTCTCAGGTGATTATTAAGAGCTTCCGCTGTTGCTTGCTAAAATATGGACAAGATTTGGTGTCAGCATGTTTGTATAATATTGTTTAAAACTGCATTCGAGATTTACTTTGTTGTAACATATTAATATTGTAAACCAATATGTATTGGTAGTGTGTAAGTGTGATATTTTTAGATTATCATTTCTGGATAATCTAGGTGATCTCTTTTTAACCTTGTCGATAAAATAAAGGTTATGGTTTGTTTTAAAAACGAATGCAGTCTTTGAAAAACGTCTCATATAGAGGTCAAAACCTCGCAATGAAATCAATTAATATGGAACGTTTATAATCAATATGAACGGGACATTTCAGTTGGTATCTGAGCGTTGGTCTTATAGAACCAGAAATTTGCATTAGTGTGTCTTATCGAGTTTGTTAGGATACATTAGGGAGTCTGGACTTCGACCGTGTTTTCTTTAAAAACGATTGCTTAACACTTTTGTTGGAAACTATATATTATTAACATGTAATTATTATGTGATATATTAAACTCTTAATATGTTTGATATTGTGTGATAGATGTCTACCACTAGTACAAATCCCATCGAATCACCTAATAATTATGAAAAGTCGAATACACTTTGGGAAGATTCATAAATTCCCGAAGAGGAACCGGAAGAGGAGGAACCGGAAGAAGAGGAACCGGAAGAGGAGGAACCGAAAGAAGAAGAGGTTCCGGAGGAAGAAATATTGATACCTACAGTAAATCGATTAAATAAAAGAAAATCCTCAACAAACGGACCAAAGTTAAAAATGGTCAATGGTGTTTCCGCCGAGGAAGCAAATTATTGGGAAGATTACCAATTTTCCGATGAATCGAATCCCGATGAGGATTCCGATGATGTTATACAAATTATCTCGACCCAATTTAATAAAGCAAAAGAAAATAATAAGGGAAAAGGTATAAAAATAGAGAAACCTGTTTCCAACCCCGATGAACTTTATATGTATCGGAAAAATCCGTATTTCCTAAATTGTAACAATAACCCGGGAACCTCTAAACCACCAAGTTTTTCTAAACCATTGTGGAAAAAGACTGCTCGTATTAGAGGAACACCTTATATCCCTAAGAAATTAGGAAAACGAACGAAGTCTGAAGAAGAGGAAACCAGTGATTCAGATTAGAGGGTTGTAATCATGTTGTGTATTATATGTATTGTAGTGTGCTTGCACTTTTATGTTCTATGTAAAAATTGCTTGTATTGTTTGTTAATTATCTTTTACGAATCTAATCCTTGTCTATTTTACAGTATAAAAACAAAATGGACGTTAAGGGTTGACAATCGAATATTTTAGAAGACCTACCAGAGGATATGATTGAGGAAATCTTGTCTAGAGTCAGTCAGAATTCATCAGCACAATTAGTTATGGCGAAATTAACTTGTCAAACATTTGAAAGACTTTCCAGAAATGCCTTAGTTTATAAAAGGCTTTCCTTTAATAGGTGGGGTATATCACATTGGGGAGACCGTAAGTTACGCCGTGTTTTCTTTAAAGCGTTAAATGCAGGGAACCCAAATGCAATTTTATGCTACAGGTTAAGAACCTATTTTGACTCAACATATCCCAACATAGGATTTCGTGAGTTAGAAAGAGCTACTAACATGCAACATAAAGAAGCATGTTATACTTACGGGTTAGTGATGTTTGCTTCTTATCAAAGTGAGAAAAAGAACATCGGGTTACAACTTTTAAATAAAACCTTCCTACAAGTGATGGATTCAGTAGTTGGGGTGAGAAACAAGGTTTTTAGATTATTACGAGGATGTTGGACATTACGAAACCCTCGTCCTTTTGACAACATTACAACATGCTGCCTAGCCAATGATAATAACGGTTACTTTCCACAAGACCAAGGATGGGAAGTCGTCTTAGTAAAACCAGAATGCATGACTTGTTTCTGGACTTATGAATTACGTGTCTTTATTTCTTTTGCTGAACATCTTGCGTATTAACTAGAATTGCCTTTATAGCTGCCGGGTAGCAAAGTTATTATGTGCTATATTTCATCCTATATGTATAATAGCGGTATTGTAAGTTTGTAATATTTTGTATAAAGTTTGAACGCGAAATATTATTTTAATAAGTTTTTCATATAGAAACGTAGTAGTTGAGTTGTATAGTAGCTAGTAAGTATGAACTTAACGGGTAGGTACTACCCGAATTAAAACTATAAAATGCTAATATGAAGAAAAAGCTTTTATAAATAAGTTCATATAATGCTACGAAATACTATTGACTACTCTTAAATTCTATATGATTAACTCAATTCTTTTGGCTATTTTTGAAGGAAATGGCACCAGCGACTTGTCAGAATTTGAACATGAGCGAGGAAGAATTCCGTGTTTTCCTTGCAGCAAACATAGCCGCAGTATAGGCTGCAATGCAAAATAACAATAACTCTGGATCTAGTAGTGGAACTAATTTCACAAGAAATCGTGTAGGATGTTCAATCAAAGAATTCACTGCCTGTAAACCTTTGGAATTTGATGGAACCGAAGGACCAATTGGATTGAAACGGTGGACCTAGAAGTTCGAATCGGTGTTTGCCATAAGTAAGTGTACTGAAGAGGAAAAAGTTAAGTACGCTATGCATACCTTCACATGTACTGCTTTAACGTGGTGGAACACCTATCTTGAACAGGTAGGACAAAATGCTTCTTACGCACTACCGTGGTCGGCATTTAAGCAATTGATGAACGAACAGTATCGTCCTAGAAACGAAGTTAATAAGCTCAAGGTAGAACTTAGAGAGTTACAAACACAAGGGTTCGACATTACCACATATGAACGACGATTCACAGAGTTGTGCCTATTGTGTTCGGGAGCGTTCGAAGATGACGAAGAGAAGATCGACGTGTTTGTAAAAGGGTTACCAGTAAGGATTCAAGAAGATGTGAGTTCACACGAGCCCGCTTCCATACAAAAGGCAAGTCGAATGGCTCATAAACTCATAAATCAGATTGAGGGAAGAATTAAAGAGCAGACGGCCGAATAAGCCAACATGAAACAACTCAAGAGAAAGTGGGAGGAAAACGGTGACAAGAATCACCAGTACAATTACAACCACAATCGCAACAACAATCTCAACAACAGCAACAACAATCTCAACAATAATCGCAATCCTAACAATAACTACAACAAATGTCCCAACAACATTAACAACTACAACAACCGTTCTAACAACAATCCCAACAACAACCTCAATAACAACAACGGCAACAAAAACCAAAAATGCCAAAGGCGTGAAGAGTACCACCAGAATGAGTTCTGCACGACATTTTGCACCAAGTGTAAAAGAACTGGCCATGGTGCGAAAAAGTGTGAGGTCTATGGACCAAAGTTTGACAGAACTAAAGGGACAAATAGTGTCGAAAAAAGTAATGCTGCCTTTGTTTGTTATGGATGTGGAAAACGGGCCATATTAGAAGTAATTGCCAGAATCAGGGGAATACTAATGGGAAGGGTCGCGAAAGAGTTTTCAATATTAATACGGCAGAAGCGCAGGAAGACCCGGAGCTTGTTACGGGTACGTTTCTTATTGACAATAAATCTGCTTATGTTTTATTTAATTCGGGTGCGGATAGAAGCTATATGAGTAGGAGATTTTTGTGCTAAATTAAGTTGCCCATTGATGCCTTTGGATAGTAAATTTTTCCTCGAATTAGCAAACGGTAAATTAATTTCAGCAGATAATATATGTCGGAATAGAGAAATTAAACTGAAACATTTAAAATTGATTTAATACCAGTCGAGTTAGGGAGTTTTGATGTAATAATTGGCATGGACTGGTTGAAAAAGGTGAGAGCAAAGGTCGTTTGTTACAAAAATGCGATTCGCATTATGCGTGAAAAAGGAAAACCTTTAATGGTGTACGGAGAAAAGAACAACGCGAAATTAAATCTTATTAGTAGTTTGAAGGCGCAAAAACTAATAAGAAAAGGTTGTTACATCATTCTAGCACACATCAAGGAGGTTAAACCTGAAGAAAATAACATCAGTGATGTTCCCATCGCAAAAGAATTTCCCGATGTATTTCTGAAAGAATTACCGGGATTACCCCCTCATCGATCCGTTGAATTTCAAATAGACCTTGTACCAGGAGCTGTACCAATAGCTCGTGCTCCGTACAGACTCGCACCCAGCGAAATGAAAGAATTACAAAGTCAATTACAGGAACTTTTAGAGCGTGGTTTCATTTGACCAAGTACATCACCATGGGGAGCTCCTGTTCTGTTTGTCAAGAAGAAAGATGGTACATTCAGGTTGTGTATCGACTACCGAGAGTTAAACAAACTTACCATCAAGAACCGTTACCCATTACCGAGAATCGACGACTTATTTGATCAACTACAAGGCTCGTCGATTTATTCGAAGATCGATTTACGTTCTGGGTATCACCAAATGCGGGTGAAGGAGGGTGACATTCCGAAGACTGCTTTTAGGACGCGTTACAGTCATTACGAGTTTATGGTTATGCCGTTTGGATTGACTAACGCACCAGCTGTGTTCATGGACCTCATGAACTGAGTGTGTGGGCCATATCTTGACAAGTTTGTCATTGTTTTCATCGATGACATACTTATTTACTCAAAGAATGATCAAGAGCACGAAGAACATTTGAGAAAAATGCTAGAGTTGCTAAGAAAAGAAAAACTGTACGCTAAGTTTTCAAAGTGTGCATTTTGGTTAGAAGAAGTTCAATTCCTCGGTCACATAGTGAACAAAGAAGGTATTCAGGTGGATCTAACAAAGATTGAGACCGTTGAAAAGTGGGAAACCCCAAAAACTCTGAAGCATATACGCCAATTTCTAGGACTAGCTGGTTACTACGGAAGGTTCATTCAAGATTTTTTCAGAATAGCAAAACCCTTAACTGCATTAACGCATAAAGGGAGGAAATTTGAATGGAAGGATGAACAAGAGAAAGCGTTTCAATTGTTAAAGGAAAAGTTAACTACGGCACCTATATTGTCATTACCTGAAGGGAATGATGATTTTGTGATATATTGTGATGCCTCAAAGCAAGGTCTCGGTTGTGTATTAATGCAACGAACGAAGGTAATTGCTTATGCGTTTAGACAATTGAAGATTCACGAGCAGAATTATACGACGCATGATTTGGAATTAGGCGCGGTTATTTTTGCATTAAAGACTTGGAGGCATTACTTATATGGGGTCAAAAGTATTATATATACCGACCACAAAAGTCTTCAACACATATTTAATCAGAAACAACTGAACATGAGGCAGCGCGGGTGGATTGAATTGTTGAATGATTACGACTTTGAGATTCGTTACCACCCGGGAAAGGCAAATGTGGTAGCCGACGCCTTGAACAGAAAGGACAGAGAACCCATTCGAGTAAAAGCTATGAATATAATGATTCACAATAACCTTACTACTCAAATAAAGGAGGCGCAACAAGGAGTTTTAAAAGAGGGAAATTTAAAGAATGAAATACCTAAAGTATCGGAGAAGCTTCTTAATATTCGGGAAGACGGAACCCGGTATAGGGCTGAAAGAATTTGGGTACCAAAATTTGGAGATATGAGAGAAATGGTACTTAGAGAAGCTCATAAAACCAGATACTCAATACATCCTGGAACGGGGAAGATGTACAAGGATCTCAAGAAACATTTTTGGTGGCCAGGTATGAAAGCCGATGTTGCTAAATACGTAGGGGAATGTTTGACGTGTTCTAAGGTCAAAACGGAGCATCAGAAACCATCAGGTCTACTTCAACAACCCGAAATCCCGGAATGGAAATGGGAAAACATTACCATGGATTTCATCACTAAATTGCCAAGGACTGCAAGTGGTTTTGATACTATTTGGGTAATAGTTGATCGTCTCACCAAATCAGCACACTTCCTGCCAATAAGAAAAGATGACAAGATAGAGAAGTTAGCACGACTGTATTTGAAGGAAGTCGTCTCCAGACATGGAATACCAATCTCTATTATCTCTGATAGGGATGGCAGATTTATTTCAAGATTCTGGCAGACATTACAGCAGGCATTAGGAACTCGTCTAGACATGAGTACTGCTTATCATCCACAAACTGATGGGCAGAGCGAAAAGACAATACAAACGCTTGAAGACATGCTACGAGCATGTGTTATTGATTTCAGAAACAGTTGGGATCGACACCTTCCGTTAGCAGAATTTTCCTACAACAACAGCTACCATTCAAGCATTGAGATGGCACTATTTGAAGCACTTCATGGTAGAAAGTGAAGGTCTCCAATTTGTTGGAGTGAAGTGGGGGATAGACAGATTACGGGTCCGGAGATAATACAAGAAACTACCGAGAAGATCATCCAAATTCAACAACGGTTGAAAACCGCCCAAAGTCGACAAAAGAGCTACGCTGACATTAAAAAAAAGATATAGAATTTAAAATTGGAGAGATGGTCATGCTTAAAGTTGCACCTTGGAAAGGCGTTGTTCGATTTGGTAAATGAAGGAAATTAAATCCAAGGTATAATGGACCATTCAAGATTATTGATCGTATCGGACCAGTAGCTTACCGACTTGAGTTACCTCAATAACTTGCGGTTGTACATAACACGTTCCACGTCTCGAATTTGAAGAAATATTTTGCTAAAGAAGATCTCACTATTCCGTTAGACGAAATCCAAATCAACGAAAAACTTCAATTCATCGAAGAACCCGTCGAAATAATGGATCGTGAGGTTAAAAGACTTAAGCAAAACAAAATACCAATTGTTAAGGTTCGATGGAATGCTCGTAGAGGACCCGAGTTCACCTGGGAATGAGAAGATCAGATGAAGAAGAAGTACCCGCATTTATTTCCAGAAGATACGTCAACACCTCAAACTACTTAAAATTTCGGGACGAAATTTAGTGACCTGAACTTTTCCATGTATATATATATATATATATATATATATATAATAAAATTTTTATTTACATGATTAAGTGTTTCCAACATGTTAAGCAATCAAACTTGTTAAGACGTGATTAATTGAAATAGGTTTCATATAGACAATTGACCACCCAAGTTGACCGGTGATTCACGAACGTTAAAAATTGTAAAAACTATATGATGCCAAATATATGGATATATATATATATATATATATATATATATATATATATATATATATATATATATATATATATATATATATATATATATATATATATATATAGTTAAGATGATATTATGATAAGTAAACATATCATTAAGTATATTAACAATGAACTACATATGTAAAAATAAGACTGCTAACTTAATGATTTCGAAAAGAGATATATATGTAACGATTATCGTTGTAACAACATTCAACTATATATATATATCATACTATGATATATTAATATATCATAATACAATGAAAATGTAATAATTTAACATCTCTTTAGATATAATAAACAATGGGTTAATAACATTTAACAAGATCGTTAACTTAAAGGTTTCAAAACAACACTTACATGTAACGACTAACGATGACTTAACGACTCAGTTAAAATGTATATACATGTTGTGTTTTAATATGTATTCATACACTTTTGAAAGACTTCAAGACACTTATCAAAGTACTTCTACTTAACAAAAATGCTTACAATTACATCCTCATTCATTTTCATCAACAATTCTACTCGTATGCACTCGTATTTGTAATCGTACAATACATAGCTTCTAAATGTATTTACTATTAGTATATACACTCCAATGATCAGCTCTTAGCAGCCCATGTGAGTCACCTAACACATGTGGGAACCATAATTTAACATCTAGCAAGAAATATCTAACAAAACAACAAATTAATGGAGCCTATATTGAGTCCATACTTCACGTGAACTAGGCATACCACAAACACATTTTGATTTCAATTTTCATGCATCAAATTACTCTCTCTCAAGTGTTCTTCCTTTGTTCTAAGTATTCTTCATCATCTTCATCAAAATCTAGCTCAATCTAGTTCATAAATCCATACGTAAACTAAGTTATAAAACAACTACTCAAGAACACACTAACAACACTTCCAAATTTGCTAGCTTACTTCCAATCTTGCAAATACACTTTAAGTGATCATCCAACCTCAAGAAATCTTTCTTATTTATAGTAAGATATCTTTCTAATATAAGGTAATACTCATATTCAAACTTTGATTCAATTTCTATAACTTTAACAATCTTATTTCGAGTGGAAATCTTACTTGAACTTGTTTTTGTGTCATGATTTTGCTTCAAGAACTTTCAAGCCATCCAAGGATCCTTTGAAGCTAGAACTATTTTTCTCATTTCCAGTAAGTTTATCCACAAAACCTGAGGTAGTAATGATGTTCATAACATCATTCGATTCGTATATATAAAACTACCTTATTCGAAGGCTTAAACTTGTAATCACTAGAACATAGTTTAGTTAATTCTAAACTTGTTCGCAAAAAAAAGTTAATCCTTCTAACTTGAATTTTAAAATCAACTAGACACATGTTCTATATCTATATGATATGCTAACTTAATGATTTAAAACCTGAAAGCACGAAAACCACCGTAAAACCGGATATACGCCGTCGTAGTAACACCGCAGGCTGTTTTGGGTTAGTTAATTAAAAACTATGATAAACTTTGATTTAAAAGTTGTTCTTCTGGGAAAATGATTTTTCTTATGAACATGAAACTATATCCAAAAATCATGGTTAAACTCAAAGTGGAAGTATGTTTTCCAAAATGGTCATCTAGACGTCGTTCTTTCGACTGAAATGACTACCTTTACAAAAATGACTTGTAATCTATATTTTTGTCTATAAACTTATACTTTTTATGTTTATATTCGTAAACTTAAGTTCAATACGAAACCATAGCAACTTGAATCACTCAAAATGGATTCAAAACGAAGAAGTTATGGGTAAAACAAGATTGGATAATTTTTCTTGTTGTAGCTACGTGAAAATTGGTAACAAATCTATATTAATCATATTAGGTAACTCATATTGTATTATACATGTATTCTAATATATTATGTAATCTTGGGATACCATAGACACGAATACAATGTTTTGACATATCATATCGAC